>NW_020261316.1:0-9261 GCF_003255815.1 Theropithecus gelada
TTTGTCAGATGGGTAGATTGCAAAAATTTTCTCCCATTCTGTAGGTTGCTTGTTCACTCTGATGGTAGTTTCTTTTACTGTGCAGAAGCTCTTTAGTTTAATTAGATCCCATTTGTCTATTTTGGCTTTTGTTGCCATTGCTTTTGGTGTTTTAGTCATGAAGTCTTTGCCCATGCCTATGTCCTGAATGGTATTGCCTACGTTTTTTCTGTGGTTTTTATGGTGTTAGGACTTACAGTTAAGTTTTTAATACAGCTTGAGTTAATTTTTGTATAAGGTGTAAGGAAGGGATCCAGTTTCAGCTTTCTACATATAGCTAGCCAGTCTTCCCAGCACCATTTATTAAATAGGGAATCCCTTCCCCATTTCCTGTTTTTGTCAGGTTTGTCAAAGATCAGATGGTTGTAAATGTGCGGTGTTATTTCTGAGGCCTCTGTTCAGTTCCATTGGTCTATATCTCTGTTTTTGTACCAGTATCATGCTGTTTTGGTTACTGTAATCTTGTAGTATAGTTTGAAGTTACATAGTGTGATGCCACCAGCTTTGTTCTTTTTGCTTAGGATTGTCTTGACTATGAGGGCTCTTTTTTGGTTTCATATGAACTTTAAAGTAGTTTTTTCCAATTCTGTGAAGAAAGTCATTGGTAGCTTGATGGGGATAGCACTGAATCTATAAATTACTTTGGACAGTATGGCCATTTTCGCAATATTGATTATTCCTATCCATGAGCATGGAATGTTCTTCCATTTGTTTGTGCCCTCTTTTATTTTGTTGAACAGTGGTTTGTAGTTCTTGAAGAGGTCCTTCACATCCCTTGTAAGTTGGATTCTTAGGTATTTTTTTTCTCTTTGAAGTAATTGTGAATGAGAGGTCACTCATGATTTGGCTCTCCGTGTGTCTATTATTGGTGTATAGGAATGCCTGTGATTTTTGCACATTGATTTTGTATCCTGAGACTTTGCTGAAATTGCTTATCAGCTTAAGGAGATTTTGGGTTGAGACGATGGGGTTTCCTAAATATACAATCATGTCATTTGCAAACAGGGACAATTTGACTTCCTTGTTTCCTAATTGAATATCCTTTACTTCTTTCTCTTCCTTGATTGCCCTGGCCTGAACTTCCAACACTATGTTGAACAGGAGTGGTGACAGAGGGTATCCTTGTTTTGTGTTGGTTTTCAAAGGGAATGCTTCCAGTTTTTTCCCATTTAGTATGATATTGGCTGTAGGTTTGTCATAAATAGCTCTTATTATTTTGAGATACATCCCATCAATACCTAGTTTATTGAGATTTTTTAGCATGAAGAGCTGTTGAATTTTGTCGAAGGCCTTTTCTGCATCTATTGAGATAATCATGTGGTTTTTATCATTGGTTCTGTTTATGTGATGGATTATGTTTATTGATTTGTGTACGTTGAATCGGCCTTGCATTCCAAGGATGAAGGTGACTTGATTGTGGTGGATAAGCTTTTTGATATGCTGCTGGATTTGGTTTGCCAGTATTTTACTGAGGATTTTTGCATCGATATTCATCAGGGATTTTGGTCTACAATTCTCTTTTTTTTGTTGTGTCTCCTCCAGGCTTTGGTATCAGGATGATGATGGCCTCATAAAAAGAGTTAGGGAGGATTCCCTCTTTTTCTATTGATTGAAATAGTTTCAGAAGGAATGGTACCAGCTCCTCTTTGTACCTCTGGTAGAATTCGGCTGTGAATCTGACTGGTCCTGGACTTTTTTTGGTTGGTAGGCTATTAATTATTGCCTCAATTTCAGAGCCTGTTTTTGGTCTATTCAGAGATTAAACTTCTTCCTGGTTTAGTCTTGGGAGGGTGTGTGTGTCCAGGAATTTATCCATTTCTTCTAGATTTTCTAGTTTATTTGTGTAGAGGTGTTTAGGATATTCTCTGATGGTATTTTGTATTTCTGTAGGATCAGTAGTGATATTTCCTTTATCATTTTTTATTGCATCTATTTGATTCTTCTCTCTTTTTCTTCTTCATTAGTCCTGCTAGCAGTTTATCAATTTTGTTGATCTTTTCAAAAAACCAGCTCCCAGATTCAGTGATTTTTTTGAAGGGATTTTTGTGTCTCTATCTCTTTCAAATACAAATGGCCAGTAGATATATGAAAAATGGCCAACATCCCTAATCATCAGGGAAAGCAAATTGAAACCACAATGAGATATCATCTGAGTTAGAATGGCTATTATCAAAGAGACAAAAACTAACAAATACTTGTGGGGATGTGGAGAAAAGACAACATGCATACACTGTTGGGGAGGAAAATAGTACACAATTATGGGAAAAGTATGGAGGTTCCTACAAAAACTAAAAATAAAGCTACTATATGATCCAGCAATTCCACTGCTGAGTATATATCCAAAAGAAAGGTAATCAGTATCTGAAAGCGGTATCTTTACTCCCATATTTATTGCCTTATTATTCACAATACCCAAGATAAGGAATCAACCTAAGTGTCCCTTAATAAATAAATGGATAAAGAAAATGTACATATGCAGAATGGAATATTATTTGACCATGAAAAATCTTATCATTTGAAGCAACATAGATGGAACTGGAGGTCATTATGCTAAGTGAAATAAGCCAGGCACAGAAAGACAAACATCATGTGTTTTACTTATATGGGAGAGTTTAGAAGGTGGATGTCATAGAAGGAAAGGATAGAATGGTGGTCACCAAAGGCTGGGAAGGGAAAAGGAAAGGGAGGTACGAACATAAATGTATTAAGGCATAAAAGTATACAGTTAGATAGAAGAAATAAGTTCTAGTATTCACTAGTATAGTAGGGAAATTATAGTAAACAATAATTCATTGAGAAGAATTCTAACATTTCTAACACAAAGAAAAGATAAATGTTTGAGGTGATATATAGCCCAATGATATGAATTTGATTATTACACATTGTATAAAGGTATAAAAATATCACACATACCCCTAAAATATGTACTACTATAACATATCAACAAAACATTAAAAAAAATCTACAAGAAGAAGAAGAAGATCCATTTTAGTGGAGGGAATTAGATAATAAAACAAAACACATACTATGCAAGGTGGTGATATGTGATTTGGAGGAAAATAAAACAATGGAGTCTTAGAAGAGAGTCACAGTTTAAATAGGGAGGTCAGATAAGGCCTTACAACTCAGATGATCTCTGAGAAAAGGAGAGAGGGATGGAGCCATCTTGATTTCTGGGGGCAGAGCGCCTGGTTAGAGGAAATAGCAACTGTGCAGAGCCTGTAGTGGGAACCTGCCTATATTATTTGAGGCCTTTGTAGCTGGAAGGGAGTTAGTTAGGGGAAGGGCAGGGGGACCAGAATGTATTGTTTTATGGGCCATTGTGGGAATCTTGGCTTTTACTCTGAAGGAAATGTGGATTTTGTACAGAGTTGTGACATACTATGGTTTGTGGTTTAGCCGAAGGTGATATAAAAAATACATGTGGTCTTCATCTCCAGTTTCTGGCACAGAATTCCTAAAACCTTTGGAATTTGCTGAGTGATAGGAGTGTCTTTTGTATGTAAACAAGATGATTCAAGGGGTGGAAAAGCCCTAGAGAGTTTCAGGATGGGGCTGGTCACCAGAAGAACCAACCCATGCTTAGAGGGTTAGAACTTCCAGCCTTACCCCCTAGCTGCAGGGAGAGGAGTGGGACTGGAGATGGAGTTCATTCATCAGTGGCCAATGATTTAATTAAACATGCCTATGGAATAAAAGCTCCATTAAAACTCTGGAACTACTAGGGTAGGGGAGCTTCCAGGTGGATGAACATATTGATGTGCTGGGAAGTTCAACTGCCTGGAGAAGGCATGGAAGTTCTGCACACCCCACCCTTAATCTTCCAATGCCTTCACCTATGCATCTCTTCCCTTTGGCTGTTCCTGAGTTATAGCCTTTGTTTTCCTTAGTCCTGTGAATCACTCTAGCGAATTATCAAACTGAAGGAGAGAGAGAAGTAGTGGGAACTCTTGAATTTGCAGTTGACCAGGAAGAAGTGCAGGTAGTCTGGGGACCCCATATGTTGCTGGGCCCTTGTTTCTGGGTCCTGAAGTACAGGCAGTCTTGTGGAACTTGTAGAACCCTTAACTTGTGAAGGTCTGGCCTAACTCTGGGTAGTTATTGTCAGTAATGATAGGAAACTCAGTTGGTACCAGAGAACTAGAGAATTGGTTATTGGAAAAGAAACACAACACAGAATCACTCTGACTGTTGTGTGGAGGGCAGTAGGAAGGGGACCAACAGCAGAAGAGTCAGGGAGATAAACCAGCCACCTAATGTAAGTAACCGGGAGAGACAGCAGCAGTTTTGATAAGACATACTTGTGATGCAGGGTGGTCAAGCCCCAAATTTGGGGCTTAGCCAGGGAGAGTTCTTAGCTTCACCCAGGAAAGAATTAAAGGGTGAGGTGGTGGTGGTAGCAGCTGTTATTGAAGTGGCAGTGTATGGCCGCAGCAGAGGTCCTGCTCCTTGCAGAGCAGGGCTACCCCATAATGCAGTGTGCCTAGCGCAGCGGCTCAGGGGCAGTTCTGCAGTCACATTTATAACCACTTTTAATTATATGCAAATTAAGGGATGGGCTATTCAGAAATTTCTAGAAAAGGGGGAGTAACTTCTGGAGTTGCCATGGAAAGGGGCAGTAAATCTTAGGTGTTGCCTTGGCAATGGTAAACTGACATGGAACACTGGTGGGGTGTCTTATAGAAAGCTGCTTTCACCTTGACCCTGTCTTAACTAGTCCTCAATTTGGTCCGGTGTCTGAGCCCTCCTCCTACCTCACTTGGATTGTAGATGTATTTTGAAGGGAAAATCACCATGATTTGCTTATAGTTCCATCTGGGATGGGAGGGAAAGAGGAATTGAGTCTGATTCAAGGAATTGGGCATGTGGAAATATAATGTAACTCTCAATGCCCCAGTGAAGGAAGTGTCTCTGGAGCCCTCTGGAAACATATTGTTAAGGGTTGGGTGAGCAGGTCACACATGATTATCAAAAGACAAATTACAACAAATTCAGTTTAAAGATCTTAATTGGTTTTTATCTGCAATTCTAGAATAAGACAACAAATCATAAAACACAATGAGTGTTCCATTGAGCCAAGCAAAGGAGGTTGGTTTTATAGACAGAAAAGGGCTGAGGAAAGCAGAAACATAACAAAAAGTGGGTTAGTTGTTTCAAAGTTACTTTTCTTGTAAAGCAGAAATAACTTTTTAAAATCATGCAGGCTAAAACTGGCCTGTTTGGAGATTTGGTTATTCTCTCTCTCTCCTGATTTCTTGGAAAGTTAGATTAACAGCTTAGTTTCAGCTTGGTGATGTGGAACTTCAGCAAGAGGGACTCCAGTTTGGTTTGGTTTGTTGGGCCTGGTGCAAGAGCTCAGTTCAAACAAATAAGTAGCCTCCTCTAAATCTTATTTAGCATAATAAGTCCCTTCCAACACTTCCATCCTCCTATGTCTGTGAATTTCGTCTCTTATATTGTACCAATGAATTTCTGGCATTTACACTACATTCAGTGTAACTCACCATTTAGTCCAGTCTCACTCAACCCAATAAGCCAGTTAGAACCACAGCTGTCTCTAACACACTGAATCCAGAGAGTCTAGTAAGTGCATTCACACTGATGGATGCAGCTGGAACTACAACTGCTTCTGCCTCCTGTGCACAGTGCTTTCAGTATCCATTTAATACATTCCCCCAGTTTTTACTGATGAATCTGCGAATTTTGCAATTATTTTTAGTGTTATGCCCTTCCCCTTATGGGTCTGACTTTGAGTTTGATCTGACTCTAGAGTCTGGAGTGCAGCCTAAAGGCAATGGGAGACGTTGGGATATGAGGAGAATTAATGTTCCTTTGCAATGTAACCACCTCAGGTGAGGTCAGTGTGGGCTCTTAAACAGAGGCAGCATCACACTCTTCGGATAGAGTAGGAATGGCCATTTCCACTGCAAGAGGGTCATCAGTGGGATTTGGGAGTTTAGAATACTCAGAGTCAACTAACTCCTCCCAAATATTATCAATCTAATTCTCAGGGTACCATTTCTTTTTTTAACCAATCTAGTGCCCTAATTTGTGCTCAAAGCATCATAAATGGTTTTAAGAATTCTGCAGCTTATAGGATCAGATTTTGATTCTCATTTTTGCTTATATCTACCCTGTGGATATAAAAAATAGGATTCATTTGTAGCAGTTATAAAAACTCCCTAGTTCTCCTATTGTGCCTTGAGCCAAAGATGTATAACCCAGAGCCTATAACATTTTTCCTTTAAATTTTTTAATACAGTGAGAAATGCCTAGCATTCTGCATTCTTCATAAGCCCATAATGATGCATCTCATCAGCCATTCTATCCACCTAACAGTTGATTTCAGTAGGCCTTTGATTCCAAGTGACCACATAACTTCTACCCTCTTAAAAACCAATGCACACTCTCTACTCTCTTCCTAAAGTCACTCACATATGACACATAGGTAAAATTTTGTGAGTAATTTCAGGGATTTTAGAAACGCTCTGGGTCCACCCATAGATGAGCCCCCGTCAAGAGGTATACGAACCCCTTCATCTAAATGATCTCTATTCCCACTTAGCAGGCTGGAAGTGGGGGATTCTTTTCAATGCTCCACTTCTTTGGAGTGGAGCCCACTCAGTCATGGCTGTCCATGAATAGCACCTTGTAGCTGTCATACCCAAGGCCTTGTGCCTCTGTGCTTAAAAGGAGGGGCTGACACAGCCCACGCAGAGCAGGCAAGAGGCCAGCTGAGTTGAATATTGGGGGCAGCAGCTTTATGGTCTTTGACACATTTTTCCCAAGGACCTGGAAAGAGATTGACTTCTGTAAAAACAAACAAACAAACAAACAAACGAACAAACAAACAAAAAATTCCTAAGAAATAAGGCTCTTCCCAACCACATTCAGTGTCAGTAGGGCAAGGGGTTCTTCCAAGAGGCCAGGATCAAGTGACTTTGCTCAGCACATGCCTACGTAACTTCTCAAGCTGTTGAAGATTCTCATTAAAAATCACCCGTGTGACCTGGAGGAAAAAGTTCTTTGAGTGGCTTCCTCTCAAAGGGGCAGGGTGGTAAGCTGCCATTAGGAACCATCGTGGGGTTAGGGAAAGCAGTGAGCCCAGTCGCCGGGTGATCTGAGTTCTAGTCCCTTGCAATCACAACCATAGCTGGAGTCTGTTGGCTGCTTATCTCAGGTAAAACTGACACAATCCTATGAGACAGGTCCTATTACTCCTGTTGGCAGATACAGACACTGGGGCTCAGAGGGGTAAGGTGATATGCTCCAGGTCACATAGCTTCAAGGCAGTGGGTCAGGTCAATCCGACTCTGTCAGGAAGTTCTCACCTGTGGTACTGAGAGACGCTGGATGTTTGAATGGGCGAGTGATTCAGACTCCACCTCCTCAGGTGAGTCATCCTTTGTTGTGAAGCAGGGAGGAGGACAGGGCAAGCTGCCAGTCAACTCCTACAGTGGCTCTGCTGCTGCTCTTAACCCAACACCATAAAACAGGAACCGGTGCCAGCAGGAGGAAGGGGTCTGTCTCCTCACTGCTGCCCTCACCCTCCCTGACACCCCCCTCCTCTCCTCCCCAACTCCCACTTGCTTGGACCAGTGCTGTAGCTCGGCTTTGAGCCCCCACTGTGGCCTAGCCGGTAGCTACTGGAGTCCCCTGACTTTGAGTCCCCAGAAGGGACTCAATTCAGAACAGGAGCAGACACTCAGCCTAGACCTCCCTCTGAAGGTGGGAAGACCACAGGCTCCAACTCGATGACCAGTTAGGTTAACTCAGCACTGTTAACTCCCACGGTCCCTTCTCTGATATTATTATTATTATTATTATTTTTTTTTAAATGTCAACATTTATTTTAGATTCCTGGGTAACATATGCAGGTTTGTTACAGGTGTATACTGCATGATGCTAAGGTTTCTGATATTATTTTATTCCCCTCAAACATCCCTGGGACACTGTACATCGTTTCATCCACTTTTCTGTTTGTATGATATATTTCACAATAAAACAGTTAAAGAAAACATATATGCAATTCAAGCTGGACAGCTGGTATTAGTCCCTATTTTTGCAGATGGGGAAACAGAGGCACAGAGGTTATGTAATTTGAACAGAATTGCCACAGGAAGTTGTACAGGTTTTTCACTGTATGAGGAACCCAGGAGGAGCATGACTTGAGCTGAAATACAGCTTGTGCTAGATTTTCCAAGCGCTCCACAGCTTGCATCTGCCTGGAGGAAGGGGTAGCTTTTTCTGTTTTGCACAAAGCCACCTTTAGGGCTAGAGGCAGTCGGGTGCCCAGGGTTGGGAGGTGGAGAGGCAGTATGACTGAGAAGAGAGGCCAGGTCTCCAGACTCTGGCAGCCCTTCTATCCCACACACTGTCCATTCCCTCTGTCTCTGTCCACCTCCAACCGCCCTCAGTGTCTGACTGTCTAGAACCGTCCTCCCCCTCCTTCTAAATCCAACAGCCTTGGAGAGAGAAAGAAAACCTTAGGCAAAGGGCAGTCGAATGGAAGTGAAAACAGCCATGCAATGAGTTTTAGAAAACCATCAGCAGCTTCCCCAGGTGGAAGAGAAAGATGTGCAAATAGAGGAAGTGGGGAGGGACTCTCCCTGTGGCTCCTGGGGGAGAGCTGCTTCTCCTCTCTGCTGATGCCTCTCTGCGCCTGGCACCCTGCCTGGTGTAGCTGAAAGGCTTCTCTTTAATGAGTAGTTTGCTGGTTTCTTTTTACCTCCTTGTTCCCCAGGAGTAGGTGCATTCACTTCACCACGGTGAACCTTCCTTGGGTCCTTTCTTTTTTTATTTTTTATTATGCTTTAGGTTCTAGGGTACATGAACACAACATGCAGGCTTGATACATAGGTATACATGTGCCATGTTGGTTTGCTGCACCCATCAACTCGTCATTTACATTAGGTATTTCTCCAAATGCTATTTCCCCCCCCGCCCCCTACACCCTGACAGGCCCCAGTGTGTGATGTTCCCCAACCTGTGTCCAAATGATCTCATTGTTCAATTCCCACCTATGAGTGAGAACTTGCAGTGTTTGGTTTTCTGTCCTTATGATAGTTTGCTGAGAATGATGGTTTCCAGCTTCATCCATGTCCCTGCAGAGGACATGAACTCATCCTTTTTTATGGCTGCATAGTATTCCATGGCGTATATATGCTACATTTTCTTAATCCAGTCTATCATTGATGGACATTTGGGTTGGTTCCAAATCTT
>NW_020261317.1:0-3532 GCF_003255815.1 Theropithecus gelada
TGCCTCAGCCTCCCGAGTAGCTGGGACTACAGGCGCCCACAACCGCGCCCGGCTAATTTTCTGTATTTTTAGTAGAGACGGGGTTTCACCGTGGTCTCGATCTCCTGACCTTGTGATCCGCCCGCCTCGGCCTCCCAAAGTGCTGGGATTACAGGCGTGAGCCACCGCGCCCGGCAGTGTGCCCTGCCTTTTTGCTTGTTTTTGACACAGGGTCTTGCTCTGTCACCCAGACTGGAGGGCAGTGGTGCAATATCAGCTCATTGCAATCTCAGCTTCCCCCAGCTCAAGCACTCCTCCCACCTCAGCCTCCCAAGTAGCTGGAACTACAGGTGCAGGCCACCACACCTGGCTAATCTTTGTATTTTTCGTAGGGACAGTGTTTCTCCGTGTTGCCCAGATTGGTCTTGAACTCCCACACCCAAGTGATCCACCTGCCTTGGTGGATTTATAATCCCAAAGTGTTGGGATTACAGGCGTGAGCCACTACACCTGGCTCTATGTTAGTATTTCATTCCTTTGTAATACTTAATAGTATTCCATCATGTAGATATGCCAAATTTTGTTTAGTCTTTCATCTGCTCATGGAACTTGGGGTCATTTCTACTTTTTGGCTATTATGAATAATGCTGCTATGAATATTTGTGTATGGCTTTTTGCATAGACATGTTTTTATTCCTCTTGGAGTAGATAGCTAGGAGTAGAATTTTACAGTCATATGATACTTCTATGTTTAGCATTTTGAGGCCGGGTGTGGTGGCTCACACCTGTAATCCCAGCACTTTGGGAGGCTGAGGTGGGCGGATCACTTGAGGTCAGGAGTTTGAGGCCAGCCTGGCCAACATGATGAAACCCCATCTCTACTGAAAATATAAAAATTAGGCCAGGCACTGTCACTCACACCTGTAATGCCAGCACTTTGGGAGGCTAAGGCAGGCAGATCACAAGGTGAGGAGTTCGAGACCAGCCTTGCCAACATAGTGAAACCCCATCTCTACTAAAAATACAAAAATTAGCTGGGCGTGGTGGCACGTGCCTGTAGTCCCAGCTACTTGGGAGTCTGAGGCAGGAGAATCACTTGAACCTGGGAGGTGGAGGTTGCAGTGAGCAGAGGTCGCGCCATTGCACACCAGCCTGGTGACAGTGGGAAATTCTGTCTCAAAAAAAAAAAAAATACAAAAATTAGCTGGGCATGGTGGTGTGTGCCTGTAATCCCAGCTACTCGGGAGGCTGAGACTCAAGAATCACTTGAACCCAGGAGGTGGAGGTTGCAGTGAGCTGAGATCACGCCACTGCACTCCAGCCTAGGCGACAGAGTGAGACTCTGTCTCCAAAAAAGAAAAGATAACATTTTGAGGAACTGCCAAAGTGTTTTTCAAAATGTTGGCACCATTTTACATGCCTACTATCAATGTACAAGGGTACCACTTTTTCCACATTTTTGTCTGTCTTTTTAATTATAGCCATTCTAGACAGTGAAGTGATATCTCATTGTAGTTTTGATTTGCACTTCTCTAATTGACACTACTGGTGTTGGATATTTGTATATTTCTTTGGAGAAATGTTTATTCAAAATTGTTACCTATTGTTTTAATTGAGCTATTTGTCTTCTTATTGAATTATAAGAGTTATTTAATAGTCTGATTTAAAATCATGTATGTTATTTGCAAATATTTCCTTCCAGCTTGCAGGTTGTCTTTTCACTTCCCTCATGATGTTCTTTGAAGTTCAAAAATTGATATTTTGATAAAGTCTGAGTTATCAAAACATTTTTTTCTGGCTTGATATGGTGGCTTATGCTTATAATCCCAGCACTTTGGGAAGCTGAAGTGGGAGGATCACTTGAGTCCAGGAGTTCAAGACCAGCCTTGGCAACATAGTGAGACCAGTCTGTACAAAAATATTTAAAAATTAGCTAGTTGTGGTGGCACATGTCTGTAGTCCCAGCTACTTGGGAGGCTGAGGTGGGAGGATCCCTTGAGCCCAGGAGGTTGAGGCTGCAGTGAGCTGTGATCATGCTACTACATGCCAGCCTGGGTGACAGAGTGAGACCCTATCTCAAAATGTTTTTTTCTTTTGTCACTTTTGGTGTCATATGTAAAAAGAAAAAAAAATATTGCTTTTTGGTCCTATGATTTCTTCTAAGAGTTTCATAGATTTAACTCCTACATTTAGGTCTGTGATCCATTTTGAGTTAGTTTAGTATATGGTATGAGGTAGAGGATCCAGCTTCATCTGTTCGGATATAGATATTCGATTATCCCAGTACTATTTGTTGAAAAGACTATTTTTCTCCACTCAATTGTGTTGGTGCTTTTGTCAAAAATCAGTTAACCATAAATGTAAGGGTTTATTTCTGGACTGTTAATTTTATTCCGCTGTCTATCATACCAGGCCCATACGCTCATTGTTAGTATGTGGACATATAATAGATCTGTATATTTATCGTATAAACTGCAATCTTGCTGAATTTATTCATTCTAATAGCTTTTAGTAGATTCTTTAGGATTTTCTTTTTCTGTTGTTGTTTTTTGTTTTTTTTTTTTTAGACGGAGTCTTGCTCTTTTGCCCAGGCTGGAGTGCAGTGGTACGATCTCAGCTCACTGCAAGCTCTGCCTCCTGGGTTCATGCCATTCTCCTGCCTCAGCCTCCCGAACAGCTGGGACTACAGGCGCCCGCCACCGCGCCCGGCTAATTTTTTTGTGTTTTTAGTAGAGACGGGGTTTCACCCTGTTAGCCAGGATGGTCTCGATTTCCTGACCTCGTGATCCGCCCACCTTGGCCTCCCAAAGTGCTGGGATTATAGGCGTGAGCCACCGTGCCCAGCCGATTCCTTAGGATTTTCTAGACACAAGACCATTTTACCGGTGAAAGAGATAGTTTCACTTCTTCGTTTCCAGGCTGGTTGCCTTTTATTTCTTTTTCTTGACTAACTGTACCGCCTGGAACTTCCAGTACAATGTTGAATAGTGGCAAGAGCAAATATCCTTGTCTTATTCTCAATCTTAGTAGAAAGGCATTCAGTCTTTTCCCATTGAATAGCATGTTGTTGCAAGATTTGCATACACGCCCTTTATCAAGTTGAGGAAATTCATTACTATTGCTAGTTTGTTGAGTGTTGTTATAAAAAAGGTTTGGATTTTATAAAATGCTTTTTTTTGTATCCATTGAGATGATCATGTGGTCTTCTTTATTCTATCAATATGCTGTATTACATTAATTTATTTTTGAATATTAAACCAATGTTGTAATCCCGGGATAAATCTCACTTGGTCATTATAGATCATCCTTTTTTATAAGTTGTTGGATTTGGTTTGCTAGTATTTTGTTGAGGGTTTTGCATCTATCCTCACAAGGGATAGTGTTCTACAGTTTTCTTGTGATGTCATTGAATGGTTTTGGTATCAGGGTAATTCTGGACTTCTAGAATGAGTTGGGAAGTGTTCTCTCCTCTTCTGTTCTGGAAGAGTTTGTGAAGGATTACTGTTTTTTCTTTTCTTTTCTTTTCTTTTCTTTTCTTTTCTTTTCTTTTCTT
>NW_020261318.1:0-3531 GCF_003255815.1 Theropithecus gelada
AAAGCTTCTTTCCAGATTTCATCTGAGGATATTTCCTTTTTCACTATAGCCATCTATGCGCCTCCAAATATCACTTTGCCAATTTCACCAGAACTGTCTTAGCGAAAGGCTTCTTGAGGGGAAAGCTGTAACTCTGTGGGATGATATCACAGAACACAAAGTAGTTTCTCGGAAAGCTTCTTTCTCGTTGTTATCGGAGGATATTTCCTTTGGCCCTATAGTCTTCAAAGGGATCCGAAATATCTATTCTCAGATTCCACAGAAATAAGGCTAGCAAAGAGATCCAAGAAATACAGATGTAACTCTGTGAGATAAATTAACAAAACACTAAGAATTTTCTCAGAAAGCTTCTTTCCAGATTTCTTCTGAGGATATTTCCTTTTTCACCATAGCCCTCTATGGGCTTTCAAACATCACTTTGGCTATTCCACAAGAACTGTCTTAGCGAAAGGGTTCTTGAGGGGAAACCTGTAACTCTGTGAGATGATTTCACAGAACACGAAGAGGTTTCTCAGAAAGCTTCTTTCCCTTTGTCATCGGAGGATATTTCCTTTGGCCCTATACTCTTCAAAGGGATCCGAAATATCTATTCTCAGATTCCACAGAAATACGGCTAGCAAAGGCATGCACGAAATACATATGTAACTCTGTGAGATGAATTAACAGAACACTAAGCAGTTTCTCAGAAAGCTTCTTTCCAGATTTCATCTGAGGATATTTCCTTTTACACCATAGCCCTGTATGGGCTTCCAAATATCACTTTGCCAATTCCAAATGAACTGTCTTAGCGAAAGGCTTCTTGCGGGGAAAGCTGTAACTCTGTGAGATGATTTCACAGACAACAAAGAAGTTTCTCAGAAAGCTTTTTTCTCTTTGTTATCGGAGGATATTTCCTTTGGCTCTATAGTCTTCAGAGGGATCCGAAATATCTGTTCTCAGATTCCACAGAAATAAGCCTAGCAAAGAGATGCACGAAATACAGATGTAACTCTGTGAGATGAATTAACAGAACACTAAGCAGACTCTCAGAAAGCTTCTTTCCAGATTTCATCTGAGGATATCTCCTTTTTCACCATAGCCCTCTATGGGCTTCGAAATATCATTTTGCCAATTCCACCAGAACTGTCTTAGCGAAAGGCTTCTTGAGGGGAAAGCTGTAACTCTGTGAGATGATTTCACAGAACACAAAGAAGTTTCTGGGAAAGCTTCTTTCTCTTTGTTGTCGGAGGATATTTCCTTTGGCCCTATAGTCTTCAAAGGGATCCGAAATATCTGTTCTCAGATTCCACAGCAATAAGGATAGCAAAGAGATGCACGAATAAGAGATGTAACTCTGTGAGTAGAAGTCACACATCACAGAGCAGTTTCTCAGAAAGCTTCTTTCCAGATTTCCTCTGAGGATATTTCCTTTTTCATCATAGCCCTCTATGGGCTTCCAAATATCCCTTTGCCAATTCCACAAGAACTGTGTTAGCGAAAGGCTTCTTGAGGGGAAAGCTGTAACTCTGTGAGATGATTTCAAAGAACACAAAGAAGTTTCTCAGAAAGCTTCTTTCTCTTTGTTATCGGAGGAAATTTCCTGTGGCCCTATAGTCTTCAAAGGGATCCGAAATATCTGTTCTCAGATTCCACAGAAATAAGGCTGGCAAAGAGGTGCACGAAATACAGATGGAACTCTGTGAGATGAATTAACAGAACACGAAGCAGTTTCTCAAAAAGCTTCTTTCCATATTTCGTGTGAGGATATTTCCTTTCTCATCATAGCCCCCTATGGGCTTCCAAATATCACTTTGCCAATTCCACAAGAACTGTCTTAGCGAAAGGCTTCTTGAGGGGAAAGCTGTAACTCTGTGAGATGATTTCACAGAATTCAAAGAAGTTTCTCAGACAGCTTCTTTCTCTTTGTTATCGGAGGATATTTCCTTTGGCAATATAGTCTTCAAAGGAATCCGAAATATCTGTTCTCAGATTCCACAGAAATAAGGGTATCAAAGAGATCCACGAAATACAGATGTAACTCTGTAAGATGAATTAACAGAACACTAAGCAGTATATCAGAAATCATCTTTCCATATTTCATCTGAGGATATTTCCTTTTTCACCATAGCCCTCTATGGGCTTCCAAATATCACTTTGCCAATTACAAATGAACTGTCTTCGCGACAGGCTTCTTGAGGGGAAAGCTGTAACTCTGTGAGATCATTTCACAGAACAGAAAGAAGTTTCTGAGAAAGCTTTTTTCTCTTTGTTATCGGAGGATATTTCCTTTGGCTCTATAGTCTTCAAAGGGATCCGAAATATCTGTTCTCAGATTCCACAGAAATAAGGGTAGCAAAGAGATCCACGAAATACAGATGTAACTCTCTGAGATGAATTAACAGAACACTAAGCAGTATCTCAGAAATCTTCTTTCCATATTTCATTTGAGGATATTTCCTTTTTCACCATAGCCCTCTAAGGGCTTCCGAATATCACATTGCCAATTCCACAAGAACTGTCTTAGCGAAAGTCTTCTTGAGGGGAAAGCTGTAACTCTGTGACAGGATTTCACAGAACACAAAGAAGTTTATCAGAAAGCTTCTTTCTCTTTGTTATCGGAGGATATTTCCTTTGGCCCTATAGTCTTCAAAGGGATCCGAAATATCTGTTCTCAGATTCCACAGAAATAAGGCTAGCAAAGATATCCACGAAATACAGATGTAACTCTGTGAGATGAATTAATAGAACACTAAGCAGTTTCTCAGAAAGCTTCTTTACACATTCCATCTGAGGATATTTCCTTTTTCACCGTAGCACACTATGGGATTCCAAATATCACTTTGACAATTCTGCAAGAACTGTCTTAGCGAAAGGCTTCTTGAGGGGAAAGCTGTAACTCTGTGAGATGATTTCACAGAACACAAAGAAGTTTCTCAGAAAGCTTCTTTCTCTTTGTTGTCGGAGGATATTTCCTTTGGCGCTATAGTTTTCAGAGGGATCCGAAATATCTGTTCTCAGATTTCACAGAAATAAGGCTAGCAAAGAGATCCACGAAATACAGATGTAACTCTGTGAGACGTAGAAACAGAACACTAAGCAGTTTCTAAGAAAGCTTCTTCCCAGATTTCATCTGAGGATATTTCCCTTTTCACCATAGACCCCCATGGGCCTCCAAATATCACTTTGCCAATTCCACAAGAACTGTCTTAGCGAAGGGCTTCTTGAGGGAGAAGCTCTAACTCCGTGAGATGATTTCATAGAACACAAAGAAGTTTCTCAGAAAGCTTCTTTCTCTTTGTTATCGGAGGATATTTCCTTTGGCCCTATAGTCTTCAAAGGGATCCGAAATATCTGTTCTCAGATTCCACAGAAATAAGGCTAGCAGAGAGATGCACGAAATACAGATGTAACTCTGTGTGTTGAATTAACAGAACTCTAAGAAGTTTCTCAGAAAGCTTCTTTCCAGATTTCATCTGAGGATATTTCCTTTTTCACCATAGCCCTCTATGGGCTTCCAAATATCACTTTGCCAAATCCTCCAGAACTGTGTAG
>NW_020261319.1:0-3531 GCF_003255815.1 Theropithecus gelada
TCAAATGTGGGTTTTCCTGGCAAGGTCCTTAAGTTTCGCCTGAGTCCAATATTCCTTATGCAGCAGCGACACAATGATTGCCAACTGATCACCATACACTGGATTTTCATCCTAAATAAGCCCGAGTGTAAGATCCCCGCCTCTGCTTCACACTCACCTGACTTCAGTCAGGGCTCCTCCTTAGAGGTGGTGAGCCCACAGCTGTTTATATAGAGTCCTGTTCTCCTTTTAAAAGTGTTGATCTCATCCTCTTTTGGAGAGATTTATGACATCTCATAAATTATAATAATAATCATAATAATTATAAACACTTTGAACTTATATAGGGCCTTTTATTCAAGAATGTCCTGGTAGGCTGGGTGCGGTGGCTCACGCCTGTAATCCTAGCACTTTGGGAGGCCGAGATGGGCGGATCACAAGGTCAGGACATCGAGACCATCCTGGGCTAACACAGTGAAACCCCGTCTCTACTAAAAATACAAAAAAAAAAAAAAATTAGCCGGGCGTAGTGGCGGGCACCTGTAGTCCCAGCTACTTGGGAGGCTGAGGAAGGAGAATGGCATGAACCTGGGAGGCAGAGTTTGCAGTGAGCCGAGATTGCGCCACCGCATCCAGCCTGGGTGACAGAGCGAGACTCCCTCTCAAAACAAAAACGAAAACAAAAACAAAAACAAAAACAAAACAATGTCCTGGCATTTTGCAAACATTAACCAATTCGTTTCTTGCCATACCTCAGAAGGCAGATCCTAGTTGTAGTTCAACTTTGACACATTCAGATCTAACACTTGTTTTTATTCACATCAGTTGCTGGGAATGTGGGTTACGTAAGAAAGCAAGGAAGGGAGAGAGACAGAGAAAGAGAAAGAGCGTGAGAAGGGATGAAGGGAGAAGGAAGGGAGGAAGGGAAGGAAGAAAAGGAAAAAGGAAGGAAGGAAGGAGGGGGGAGGGAGGGAATTGAATTTGATGTGTCAGAAACTCATTATTAGTTTGTATTTCAGGTAAGCAGAGCTCCTAGACCGGGGTTGGCAACTTTTTCTTATAGGCCCACATAGGCTTTTGGGCTACGTGATCTTTGTCGTAAATACTCGCCTCTGACATTGTAGCACGAGAGCGATCATAGATAATATTTAAATGAATGGCCATGACTGTTCCAAAAAACTTTCTTTGCCACACAGGTGGTGGCCCTAGGGCCGTAGGTTGCTGGCCCCTGTTCTGAACTACCGAGAGATACCAATCCACAGGTCCTCAGTTCAGCCACGTGGGGAGGGGTGATCGGCTGGATGATGCTATTTTATAGACACCCAGGACCTACATCGTGTTCCAAATGTCTACATCGATAAGTACTTTGAGAGGGTTCATATGAAGTTTCCAGGAAGGATTCTTTCCCAAATTGTGAAAAGGGTGCATTTCATGACTGAAAGAGGGAGCCCCTCCCTCACCACGCCCTGTGCCCCAGTTCAGCTGAACAGCTTGAATTTCCCAAACACAGCACCATTGTTTGCACTAGGCCTTCCTACAGGCTCTTTCCTTTTTATCTAACCCCTCAGGGACAGGGGCTGTGTCTCATTTGTCTTTATAACACCAGCGTGCAACACTCTGCCTGACACATCTTAGACACTCGATAAAAAACACGGAATCGATGGCGCTTATCGGCTGGTTGGTATATAGTCTGACTCTTCTGCATCCTCTGCCTTAGCTCCTTCCCCACACCACACCTCAAACACAAGCTCCATGAGAACTGTGAATCTGAGTTCTCCATGAGAACTTCATTTATAAGACTGAGTCTTCAGTGCTCAGATAGCAGCCTGGCTCATTGTAAGTGTTTAGTAAATCTCTGTGGAATCCGTCAATGAATGAAGAATTCCTACAACCTCACCCAGCAAGATTTGGACTGCGTTTCCAGTGCTGGGCCCCAGGTTAGACGTGGGTTCCTTGTGTTTCAGGCAACATGTGGATATTTCTACCACAGCACCTACAGCACTTGCGTCTGTTGTTGCCTTGAGAACAAAAACGAAGGCTTTTTTCCCCCTGTATTCCTTATGGCACATAAGGGGTATTCAATACATGTTTATGGAATGAGTAAATGAATGATTTAAAGCATATTGATGACTTTTTGGAAGTCACTGACTCTGCATCCTCAGTGCAGACACGGAGGGTTAAGATTCTGTTGTTCTCGGCTGGGCACAGAGCCTCACGCCCGTAACCCCAGCGCTTTGGGAGGCCAGGGCAGGTGGATCACTTGAGGTCAGGAGTTCAGACCAGCCTGGCCAACATGGCGAAACCCCATCTCTACTAAAAATATAAAAAATAGCCAGGCATGGTGGCAGGCGCCTGTAATCCCAGCTACTCGGGAGGCTGAGGCCCGAGAATCACTTGAACCAGGAGGCAGAGGTTGCAGTAAGCCAAGATCATGCCAGTGTACTCCAGCCTGGGCCACAGAGCGAGGCTCCATCTAAAATAAATAAATAAATAAAAGATCTTGTTCTCTACCCGTGGCTGAGATGGTGAGATCACAAGGCAGGGCACAGTGAGCAAGGATCCAGATTTGGACACCCTGGGAGTTCCTGAACTTTTACTCTGGGAGGGGAGTGTGAGAACACTGGATTCCTCGCTGTTGTTGGCAGAGTTGGGGTAAAAAGAGAACTAATGCACCCATTAAAAACTATATCCTGACCCCCAAAATGGAACTCTTTCATTTTTTTTTCCCAGCAAGCTCTAGCACATACCAACAATTAAAATGTACCACGGTGTGGGGAAATTTGGGGATGCCCGGCCCCACCTACAAAAGCACGCTGTCATCAGCCCAGAGGGCCACGTCCGCATCCTGGGAGGTTCTCCTGGGCAGCGGCCAGCATGTTCACTGGCAATGGCTCCACAGAGACGATGCCCACCTGCGTCCTCAGGCTTGTTCAGTCCTTGCCAGCCCCTTTATGGATAACCTTCCTTTCAAAGAGCAGGCATACACTCTCAAGTACTTACCTCCCAGACAGAGGGAGGATCCGAGACAGCCGGTATGGGAGTGGAGGAGGTATTGAAAATTTAGGTCGAGCATGGTGTTTCAGCCCTGTAATCCCAGTTTTTGGGAGGCTTGGAGGGAAGATTTACTTGAGGCCAGGAGTTCAAGACCAGCCTGGGCAACATAGTGAGACCCTCCATCTCTACAAGAAATGAAAAATAAAACGTAGCTGGGCATCATGGATCACACTTGAATCCCAGCACTTTGGGAGGCTGGGGAGGGAGGATTTGCTTGAGGCCAGGAGTTCAAGACCAGCCTGGGCAACATAGTGAAACCCTCTATCTCTAAAAGAAATGAAAAAAACAAAACAAAAACGTAGCTGGGCATCATGGCACACACCTGAATCCCAGCACTTTGGAAGGCTAAGGTGGGCAGATCACTTGAGGTTAGGAGTTTGCAACCAGCCTGGGCAGTATGGTGAAACCCTAGCTACTAAAAATACAAAAATTAGTGGGGCGTGCTGGCCACCTATAATCCCAGCTGCTCAGGAGGCTGAGGCATGAGAATTGCTTGAA
>NW_020261320.1:0-3530 GCF_003255815.1 Theropithecus gelada
GTTACATCTGTATTTCGTGGATCTCTTTGCTAGCCTTATTTCTGTGGAATCTGAGAACAGAGATTTCGGATCCCTTTGAAGACTCTAGGGCCAAAGGAAATATCCTCCGATAACAAAGAGAAAGAAGCTTTCTGAGAAACTTCTTTGTGTTCTGTGAAATCATCTCACAGAATTACAGCTTTCCCCTCCAGAAGCCTTTCGCTAAGACAGTTATTGTGGAATTGGCAAAGTGATACTTGGAAGCCCATACAGGGCAATGGTTAAAAAGGAAATATCCTCAGATGAAATCTGGAAAGAAGCTTTGTGAGAAACTGCTGAGTGTTCTGTTAATTCATCTCACAGAGTTACATCTGTATTTCGTGCATCTCTTTGCAACTTTTTTTCTGTGGAATCTGTGAACAGATATTTCGGATCCCTTTGAAGACTAGAGGGCCAAAGGAAATATCCTCCGATAACAAAGAGAAAGAAGGTTTCTGAGAAACTTCTTTGTGTTCTGTGAAATCATCTCACAGAGTTACAACTTTCCCCTCAAGAGGCCTTTCGCTAAGACAGTTCTTGTGGAATTGGCAAAGTGATATTTGGAAGTCCATAGAGGGCTATTGTGAAAAAGGAAATAACCTCAGATGAAATCTGGAAAGAAGCTTTCTAAGAAACTGCTGAGTGTTCTGTTAATTCATCTCACAGAGTTACATCTGTATTTCGTGGATCTCTTTGCTAGCCTTATTTCTGTGAAATCTGAGAACAGATATTTCGGATCCCTTTGAAGACTATAGGGCCAAAGGAAATATCCTCCGATAACAAAGAGAAAGAAGCCTTCTGAGTAAATTCTTTGTGTTCTGGGAAATCATCTCACAGAGTTACAGCTTTCCCCTCAAGAAGCCTTTCTCTAAGACAGTTCTTGTGGAATTGGCAAACTGATATTTGGAAGCCCATAGACGGCTACAGTGGGAAAGGAAATATCCTCAGATGAAATCTGGAAAGAACCTTTCTCACAAACTGCTGAGTGTTCTGTTAATTCATCTCACCGAGTTCCATCTGTATTTCGTGGATATCTTTGCTAGCCTTATTTCTGTGGAATCTGAGAACAGATATTTCGGATCGCTTTGAAGACTAGAGGGCCAAAGGAAATATCCTCCGATAAGAAAGAGAAAGAAGCTTTCTGCGAAAATTCTTTGTCTTCTGTGTAATCATCTCACAGAGTTACAGCTTTCCCCTCAAGAAGCCATTCGCTAACACAATTCTTGTTTAATTGGCAAAGTGATATTTGGAGGCCCATAGAGGGATACGGTGAAAAAGGAAATATCGTCAGATGAAATCTGGAAAGAAGCTTTCTGAGAATCTGCTGAGTGTTCTGTTAATTCATCTCCCAGAGTTACATCTGTATTTCGTGGATCTCTTTGCGCGCCTTATTTCTGTGGATTCTGAGAACAGATATTTCGGATCCCTTTGAAGACTAGAGGGCAAAAGGAAATATCCTCCGATAACAAAGAGAAAGAAGCTTTCTGAGAAAATTCTTTGTGTTCTGTGAAAGCATCTCACAGAGTTACAGCATTCCCCTCAAGAAGCCTTTCGCTAAGACAGTTCTTGTGGAATTGGCAAATGATATTTGGAAGCCCGTAGAGGGCTATGGTGAAAAAGATAATATCCTCAGTTGAAATCTGCAAAGAAGCTTTCTGAGAAATTTCTGAGTGTTATGTTAATTCATCTGACAGAGTTACATATGCATTTCGTGGATCTCTTTGCAACTTTAGTTCTGTGGAATCTGAGAACAGATATTTCGGATCCCTTTGAAGACTATTAGGCCAAAGGGAATATCCTCCGATAACAAAGAGAAAGAAGCTTTCTGAGAAACTTCTTTGTGTTCTGTCAAATCAACTCACAGAGTTACAGCTTTCCCCTCAAGAATCCTTTCCCTAAGACAGTTCTTGTGGAATTGGCAAAGTGATATTTGGAAGCCCATAGAGGGCTATGGTGAAAAAGGAAATATCCTGAGATGAAATCTGGAAGAAGCTTTCTGACAAACTGCTGAGTGTTCTGTTAATTCGTCTCACAGAGTTACATCTGTATTTCGTGGATCTCTTTGCTAGCCTTATTTCTGTGGAATCTGAGAACAGATATTTCGGATCCCTTTGAAGACTAGAGGGCCCAAGGAAATATCCTCCGATAACAAAGAGAAAGAAGCTATCTGAGAAAATTCTTTGTGTTCTGTGAAATCATCTCACAGAGTTACAGCTTTCCCCTCAAGAAGCCTTTCGCTAAGACAGTTCTTGTGGAATTGGCAAAGTGATATTTGGAAGTCCATAGAGGGCTACGGTGAAAAAGGAAATATCCTCAGATGAAATCTGCAAATAAGCTTTCTGAGAAACTGCTGAGTGTTCTGTTAATTCATCTGACAGAGTTACATCTGTATTTCGTGGATCTCTTTGATAGCCTTATTTCTGTGGATTCTGAGAACAGATATTTCGGATCCCTTTGAAGACTATAGGGCCACAGGAAATATCCTCCGATAAGAAAGAGAAAGAAGCTTTCTGAGAAACTTCTTTGTGTTCTGTGAAATCATCTAACAGAATTACAGCTTTCCCCTCAAGAGGCCTTTCCCTAAGACAGTTCTTGTGGAATTGGCAAAGAGATATTTGGAAGCCCGTAAAAGGCTACTTTGAAAAAGGAAATATCCTCAGATGAAATCTGGAAAGAAGCTTTGTGACAAACTGCTGAGTGTTCTGTTAGTTCATCTCCCAGAGGTACATCTGTATTACGTGGATCTCTTTGCTAGTCTTATTTCTGTGGATTCTGAGAACAGATATTTCAGATCCCTTTGAAGGCTATAGGGCCAAAGGAAATATCCTCCCATAACAAAGAGAAAGAAGCTTTCTGAGAAACTTCTTTGTGTTCTGTGAAATCATCTCACAGAGTTACATGTTTCCTCTAAGGAAGCCTGTCGCCAAGACAGTTCTTGTGGAATTGGCAAATGATATTTGGAAGCCCATACAGGGATATGGTGAAAAAGGAAATATCCTCAGATGAAATCTGGAAGGAAGCTTTCTGAGAAACTGCTGAGTGTTCTTTGAATTCATCTCACAGTGTTACATCTGTATTTCGTGGATATCTTTGTTAGCCTTATTTTTGTGGAATCTGAGAACAGATATTTCAGATCCCTTTGAAGAGTATAGGGCCAAAGGAAATATCCTCCGATAACAAAGAGAAAGACGCTTTCTGAGAAACTTCTTTGTGTTCTGTGAAATCATCAGACAGATTTACAGCTTTCCCCTAAAGAAGCCTTTCGCTAAGACAGTTCTTGTGGAATTGGCAAAGTGATATTTGGAAACCCATTGAGGGCTACAGTGAAAAAGGAAATATCCTTAGATGAAATCTGGAAAGAAGCTTTCTGAGAAACTGCTGAGTGTTCTGTTAATTCATCTCACAGAGTTACATCTGTATTTCGTGGATCTCTCTGCTAGCTTTATTTCTGTGGAATCTGAGAACAGATATTTCGGATCCCTTTGAAGACTATAGGGCCAAAGGAAATATCC
>NW_020261321.1:0-3530 GCF_003255815.1 Theropithecus gelada
ATTGTGTTTTGTTTTGTATTTAACATAACTGGAGATTAAATTCAGAAATTCATCTAAGGCTACTTTTGTGAAGAACGACAAACCGAGCGTTTTCACATGTACTGTAAGGGCCTGTGATATTTTGGTGAAGGAAGCTGACCTGAGACCTTCAGAATAAACTGATGACTGTGGATAATGAAAAGGCCCCACACAGGACATTGATTCAGCACCTCTGCCTGTCTCATTCCTTCTTCTCTTTCTTTTTATTATGTCCTTATAGTAATAAAATTTTTATTTTCTTTAGACCTGTTTGCTTTCCACACATAGTGGACTCAGTTCTCTTTTTCACTCATTTTCTTAAGCTGCTAGGGAGAATAGTGTCAGGTCCTATTTTCGGTGCCTCAATGCTAACGAATTAAGGTTTATTTTTCCTCCTCCTTGTCCTCTGCATGTGGTAAATCTAGTTAAGAAATCACGGAAGCTCCCTTATCTGATGTCAGTGTGAGGTTTAAATCAGGCAAGCTCCTTCTCCTGAGTAGGAACACACCCCCTGACCCCACCACCAAATCATTAGAAAGCCCTGAGCCAGCCTCCTTTCCTGCTCTAATGAGGAAATTCCGGTTTGTAATTTCTTGAGAAGCCTGTGCTGCTCTCAGCAGACACCCCAAAAATAGAGTTAATAAAACTTTTTATATTCACCTGGGTTGTGAGTGTGGAACCATCAGACTTGACATCCACACTAATCATTGGTGGGGTCTCTCTTCCTTTGCCAGGGATCACCTACAATTGGAACTGTGGGCTTGGAGTCCTGACAGTGACCACCACGCGGCCTTTCTTCTCTTGCACTGGATGTGAACCCCCTCTGCCCCAATGCCCAGCATGCACTTTATCCTGCCTCCTGCTGGCTGACTGGCCCTTGGAGTTCTGTTGAGCTGGACTGCAATGCTGAGTTAAACACAGCATCTTTAGAGATTTAACTGATTAGCTTCAGAAGCACTGACAGCTTATTGATGTTGAGAAACAGGAGTAAATGACTGCAGGTGACTCTGCCTTTGGTGCATGTGAGAAAGTTTTTCTCTTGTTATGACAAATGCTTCTTCTTCAGAGACTTCATAGCAAGAGCAGGATAAAGAATTCAGAGAAGTGCCCCAGAGGAATCTGTTTTATGGAGAGGAAGCCACAGGGCTGACAGGAAACCAGACCTTAACCCCCATCTGCACCTGCCCTGAGGCTGGCTCTTGTGCTCAGTGGGTTCTGAGCGCCCCCACGTGGTTCTCCACTCACATCAGGGAGGCTCATTTCTGGGATTATAGAGATTTTCTTTCTAATTGTTTTCACAAAAATGGAGACAGAGTAAACAATGAATCCATGCATCTCAGAGAACACAAAACAGCATGATAACACCGCTCGACACACACACACACACATTTAGGTAAATCTTATTAAAACTGCTGAAAATCAGAGACAAATAGAAATTCCTTCCAAAAGAACAGAAAAGATGATGACAGCATTCTTCTGGTTAAAACCTTACAAGCAAGAGGAAAAGTGATGGTGTCTGTAAAGTGTTGGAGGAAAAGCCAACCCATTATCTTATAGCCCATGGATGTTCTCTAAAAAGTGAAGAAAGTTTTATTTCTCTTTGACAGCATGAGGGGCTCAATGAATCCATGTCCTCAGGAGACCACTGAAAATTATTTTGGAAAATTACAGGGTTTGGAAAGGCTCTGACAGCATACAGCAAGTGAAGAAACATTTATTCAGGAAAATCTAGAAAACTCAGTAAGGTCAGTCATTATATTTTATCTAAGATGCTCCTACTTCCTTCCACATCCAAGCTCAGCATGATGGAAACTCCACTACAGAAGATGCAGCCAAGAAGACAGGACACCTTCTACGAGCTCCCACCAGAGGAAACTCTTCCCCAGGGGCCAGGACATTGGCCCTCTGACCCTGCCCACAGCACGTGATGCTGAGGCTCAGTTCTGGACAAGAGCTACTGAGAGCCAGAGACTCACTTCTTCCATGGAGCCCCACTTATGGATGGAGGCTCTGCCCTGGGTCCAGTGCCACTGGAAACATTGGGTCCCTGATTTCTAGCTCTGTCCTTCGGCAGAGGTTCCGCTCCACCATAACCAAAGTGTTGGGAAGGTGGGAAGCTTCTGCCCAACCCTCCACTTAGAGCTCATTTCCTATGCTGAGGAAGAAAAAACCTCAACTTTGTCTCCACCTGCAGAATCGTGGTTATGCGCTCTGTCCCAGGGGAGAGGCAGTGCCGGAATTCAGTCATAAAATATCATCCTTAATTTGGTCCTAAACATCCTAACTTCAGTAACAATAGAATGTGGAAAAGTTCAAAGTCTGCCAGTGCTCTCAAAAACAGTGGAGGGTGTAGTGGAAGGCCCTTGGAACAAGATGGGTGGATGTATGGGAGATGCAGACTAAACTGCACAGCTGCTGGCTTGCAGGAGAGAACCAAGGAGGGAGAGAGCGGGAGGACAATCTCTTGTGGTTGGAACAAATGCCAGACACTGCTCAAAGGAGCCCGTGTTTGTTTCAGTCTGTGTGAAGCACTTCAAACCTCAGTGCATGATTGAAAACAGTGGGATTTTTCCATCTGCAAGTGGCGGAGCTCAACATCTGGGCCTGGTCAGGAAAGAGACAGAGAAAGCCCAGCCCAAACCACTGACACCTGAGGATGACCGTGGTGCTTACAGCTGTGTCCCTTTGTTCTTTGAGGCTGACTTCTCCCACTTAGCATCATGTCTGGAGTTCACCAGTAATGGTTTATGTATCGGTCACTTGATCTTTTTTTATTGTTGATGGTGTTCAATTTACAGATGCTTCCTAGTTTCTCTATGCCGTTTCCCAAAAGACGTTGTCCATCTTTGCTAAATTTAGAATGACACTGACTTGCCCAGTACTGGCCTTTTTCACAACAGGGGCACACACTGGGGCTTTTCTGTTTGGTGGTAGTAGTTCTTGCCTTTTGACTTCCTTTTCTACATTCCTTTTCTTGTGTCCAAATTGCACACAAGTAAAGCAAGAGCCTGAGAAATGGGGCATAGTTTTTCCAACTCTTAATGCAGCCATAGCCTGAGCTAAAAGAGTAGCCTTATGTAAGTTACCTCCAATGCCATTGCAAGCCTTAATATATTCAGCTAAGTGAGCCTTCCCTCTCAGGGGTCTAATAGCCGTTTGACACTCCGCATTAGCATTATCATATGCAAAAAGCTGTATTACAACATCTTCAGCTGTTTCATCAGTTATGGCTTTATTTACAGCCTCTTGGAGCCGAGCAATAAAAATCAATATATGGTTCTTTAGGTCCTTGTTGGACAGAACTGAAAGGATATTTTTCCCCTGTAACAGTTATCCTTTCACATGCCCGTAAGCAACAGAGTGCAGCTGAACAATGGCAACATTCTCCATTACTGCTTGATTTTCTAATCGACCCCAATTAGGGCCGACTCCCATTGACTGGTCAAAGGAAACTGGCGCAGGTGACTGTGCTTGTGTATTTTCCCTTGCCCGAGTTTGAGCTTCATCAGACC
>NW_020261322.1:0-3531 GCF_003255815.1 Theropithecus gelada
CTTCTTCAGGGGAAAGCTGTAACTCTGTGATATGATTTCACAGAACACAAAGAGGTTTCTCAGAAAGCTTCTTTCTCTTTGTTATCGGAGGATATTTCCTTTGGCCCTATAGTCTTCCAAGGGATCCGAAATATCTGTTCTCAGGTTCCACAGAAATAAGGCTAGCAAAGAGATCCACGAAATACAGATGTAACTCTGTGAGTGGAAGTCACACATCACAGAGCAGTCTCTCAGAAAGCTTCTTTCCAGATTTCATCCGAGGATATTTCCTTTTTCACCAAAGCCCTCTATGGGCTTCCAAATATCACTTTGCCTATTCCACAAGAACTGTCTTAGCACAAGGCTTCTTGAGGGGAATGCTGTAACTCTGTGAGATGATTTCACAAAACAAAAGAAGTTTCTCAGAAAGCTTCTTTCTCTTTCTTATCGGAGGATATTTCCTTTGGCCCTATAGTCTTCAAAGGGATCCGAAATATCTGCTCTCAGATTCCACAGAAATAAGGCTAGCAAAGGGATCCACGCAGATGTAATTCTGTGAGTGGAAGTCACACATACCAGAGCAGTTTCTTAGAAAGCTTCTTTCCAGATTTCATCTGAGGATATTTCCTTTTTCACCTTAGCCCTCTTTAGGCTTCCAAATATCACTTTGCCAATTCCACAAGAACTGTCTTAGCGAAAGTCTTCTTGACGTGAAAGCTGTAAATCTGTGAGATTATTTCACAGAACACAAAAGAAGTTTCTCAGAAAGCTTCTTTCTCTTTGTTATCGGAGGATATTTCCTTTGGCCCTATAGTCTTCAATGGGATCCGAAATATCTGTTCTCAGATTCCACAGAAATAAGGCTAGCAAAGACATCCACGAAATACAGATGTATCTCTGTGAGTGGAAGTCACACATCACAGAGCAGTTTCTCAGAAAGCTTCTTTCCAGATTTCATCTGAGGTTATTTCCTTTTTCACCATAGCCCTCTATGGGCTTCCAAATATCACTTTGCCAATTCCACAAAAACTATCTTAGCGAAAGGCTTCTTGAGGGGAAAGCTGTAACTGTGTGAGATGATTTCACAGAACACAAAGAAGTTTCTCAAAGGTTCTTCCTCTTTGTTATCGGAGAATGTTGCCTTTGGCCCTATAGTCTTCAAAGGGATCCGAAATACCTGTTCTCAGATTCCACAGAAATAAGGCTAGCAAAGAGATCCACGAAATACAGATGTAACTCTGTGAGATGAATTAACAGAACACTAAGCAGTTTCTCAGAAAGCTTCTTTCCAGATTTCATCTGAGGATATTTACTTTTTCATCATAGCCCTCTAAGGGCTTCCAAATATCACTTTGCCAATTCCACCAGAACTGTCTTAGCGAAAGGTGTCTTGAGGGGAAAGCTGTAACTCTGTGAGATGATTTCACAGAACACCAAGAAGTTTCTCAGAAAGCTTCTTTCTCTTTGTTATGGGAGGATATTTCCTTTGGCCCTATAGTCTTCAAAGGGATCCGAAATATCACTTCTGTGATTCCACAGAAATAAGGCTAGCACAGAGATCCACGAAATGCAGATGTAACTCTGTGAGTGGAAGTCACACATCACAGAGCAGTTTCTCAGAAAGCTTCTTTCCACATTTCTTCTAAGGATATTTCCTTTTTCACCATAGCCCTCTATGGACTTCCAAATATCACTTTGCCAATTTCACAAGAACTCTCTTAGCGAAAGGCTTCTTGAGGGTAAAGCTGTAACTCTGTGAGATGATTTCACAGAACACAAAGAAGTTTCTCAGAAAGCTTCTTTCTCTTTGTTATCGGAGGATATTTCCTTTGGCCCTGTAGCCTTCAAAGGGATCCGAAATATCTGTTCTCAGATTCCACAGAAAAAAGGCTACCAAAGAGATCCACGAAATACAGATGTAACTCTCTGAGATGAATTAACATAACACTAAGCAGTTTCTCAGAAAGCTTCTTTCCCTTTGTTATCGGAGGACATTTAATATGGCCCTATAGTCTTCAAAGGGATCCGAAATATCTGTTCTCAGATTCCACAGAATTAAGGCTAGCAAAGAAATCCACGAAATACAGATGTAACTCTGTGAGTGGAGGTCACACATCACAGAGCAGTTTCTCAGAAAGCCTTTTTCCAGATTTCATCTGAGGATATTTCCTTTTTCACCATAGCCCTCTATGGGCTTCCAAATTTCACTTTGCCAATTCCACAACAACTGTCATAACGAAAGGCTTCTGGAGGGGAAAGCTGTAANATCACTTTGTCAATTCCACAAGAACTGTCTCAGCGAAAGGCTTCTCGTTGGGAAATCTGTAACTCTGTGAGATGATTTCACAGAACACAAAGAAGTGTCTCAGAAAGCTTCTTTCTCTTTGTTATCGGAGGATATTTCCTATGGCCCTTTTGTCTTCATAGGGATCCGAAATATCTGTTCTCAGATTCCACAGAAATAAGGCTAGCAAAGAGATCCACGAAATACAGATGTAACTCTGTGAGTGGAAGTTACACATCACAGAGCAGTTTCTCAGAAAGCTTCTTTCTCTTTGTTATCGGAGGACATTTCCTATGGCACTAGAGTCTTCAAATCGATCCGAAATATCTGTTCTCAGATTCCACAGAAATAAGGCTACCAAAGAGATCCACGAAATACAGATGTAACACTGTGAGATGAATTAACAGAACACTAAGCAGTTTCTCAGAAAGCTTCTTTCCAGATTTCATCTGAGGATATTTCCTTTTTCACCATAGCTCTCTATGGGCTTCCAAATATCACTTTGCCAATTCCACAAGAACTGTCTTAGCAAAAGGCTTCCTGAGGGGAAAGCTGTAACTCTGTGAGATGATTTCACAGAACAAAAGAAGTTTCTCAGAAAGCTTCTTTCTCTTTGTTATCGGAGGATATTTCCTTTGGCCCTATAGTCTTCAAAGGGATCCGAAATACCAGGTCTCAGATTCCACAGAAATAAGGCTAGCGAAGAGATCCACGAAATACAGATGTAACACTGTGAGATGAATTAACAGAACATTAAGCAGTTTCTCAGAAAGCTTCTTTCCGGATTTCATCTGAGGATATTTCCTTTTTCACCATAGCCCTCTATGGGCTTCCAAATATCACTTTCCCAATTCCACAACAACTGACTTTGCGAAAGGCTTCTTGAGGGGAAAGCTGTAACTCTGTGAGATGATTTCACAGAACACAAAGAAGTTTCTCAGAAAGCTTCTTTCTCTTTGTTATAGGAGGATATTTCCTTTGGCCCTATAGTCTTCAAAGGGATCCGAAATATCTGTTCTCAGATTCCACAGAAATAAAGCTACCAAAGAGATCCACGAAATACAGATGTAACTCTGTGAGTGGAAGTCACACATCACAGAGAAGTTTCTCAGAAAGCTTCTTTCCAGATTTCATCTGAGGATACTTCCTTTTTCACCATAGCCCTCTATGGGCTTCCAAATATCACTTTGCCAATTCCACAAGAACTGTCTTAGCGAAAGGCTTCTTCAGGGGAAAGCTGTAACTCTGTGATATGATTTCACAGAACA
>NW_020261323.1:0-3528 GCF_003255815.1 Theropithecus gelada
AGAGTTTCTGCCGAGAGATCTGCTGTGAGTCTGATGGGCTTCCCTTTGTGGGTAACCCGACCTTTCTCTCTGGCTGCCCTTAAGATTTTTTCCTTCATTTCAACTTTGGTGAATCTGGCAATTATGTGTCTTGGAGTTGCTCTTCTCGAGGAGTATCTTTGTGGCGTTCTCTGTATTTCCTGGATTTGAATGTTGGCCTGCCCTACTAGGTTGGGGAAGTTCTCCTGGATGATATCCTGAAGAGTGTTTTCCAACTTGGTTCCATTTTCCCCCTCACTTTCAGGCACCCCAATCAGACGTAGATTTGGTCTTTTTACATAATCCCATACTTCTTGCAGGCTTTGTTCATTTCTTTTTCTTCTTTTTTCTTTTGGTTTCTCTTCTCGCTTCATTTCATTCATTTGATCCTCAATTGCTGATACTCTTTCTTCCAGTTGATCGAGTCGGTTACTGAAGCTTGTGCATTTGTCACGTATTTCTCGTGTCATGGTTTTCATCTCTTTCATTTCGTTTATGACCTTCTCTGCATTAATTAGTCTAGCCGTCAATTCTTCCACTTTTTTTTCAAGATTTTTAGTTTCTTTGCACTGGGTACGTAATTCCTCCTTTAGCTCTGAGAAATTTGATGGACTGAAGCCTTCTTCTCTCATCTCGTCAAAGTCATTCTCCGTCCAGCTTTGATCCGTTGCTGCCGATGAGCTGCGCTCCTTTGCCGGGGGAGATGCGCTCTTGTTTTTTGAATTTCCAGCTTTTCTGCCCTGCTTTTTCCCCATCTTTGTGGTTTTATCTGCCTCTGGTCTTTGATGATGGTGATGTACTGATGGGGTTTTGGTGTAGGTGTCCTTCCTGTTTGATAGTTTTCCTTCTAACAGTCAGGACCCTCAGCTGTAGGTCTGTTGGAGATTGCTTGAGGTCCACTCCAGACCCTGTTTGCCTGGGTAACAGCAGCAGAGGCTGCAGAAGATAGAATATTTCTGAACAGCAAGTGTACCTGTCTGATTCTTGCTTTGGAAGCTTCCTCTCAGGGGTGTACTCCACCCTGTGAGGTGTGGGGTGTCAGACTGCCCCTAGTGGGGGATGTCTCCCAGTTAGGCTACTCAGGGGTCAGGGACTCGCTTGAGCAGGGAGTCTGTCCCTTCTCAGATCTCAACCTCCGTGTTGGGAGATCCACTGCTCTCTTCAAAGCTGTCAGACAGAGTCGTTTGCGTCTGCAGACGTGTCTGCTGCTTTGTTATTGTTTTCTGTGCCCTGCCCCCAGAGGTGGAGTCTACAGAGACAGGCAGGTTTCCTTGAGCTGCTGTGAGCTCCACCCAGTTCGAGCTTCCCAGCAGCTTTGTTTACCTACTTAAGCCTCAGCAATGGCGGGCGCCCCTCCCCCAGCCTCGCTGCTGCCTTGCCGGTAGATCACAGACTGCTGTAATAGCAATGAGGGAGGCTCCGTGGGTGTGGGACCCTCCCGGCCAGGTGTGGGATATGATCTCCTGGTGTGCCTGTTTGCTCAAAGCGCAGTATTGGGGTGGGAGTTACCCGATTCTCCAGGTGTTGTGTGTCTCAGTTCCCCTGGCTAGGAAAAGGGATTCCCTTCCCCATTGCACTTCTCAGGTGAGGCAATGCCTCGCCCTTCTTCAGCTCTCGCTGGTCGGGCTGCAGCAGCTGACCAGTACCGATCGTCCGGCACTCCCCAGTGAGATGAACCCAGTACCTCAGTTGAAAATGCCGAAATCACCGGTCTTCTGCGTCGCTGGCGCTGGGAGTTGAAGACTGGAGCTGCTCCTAATCGGCCATCTTGCTCCGCCCCCCTGCTAGCCTTATTTCTGGGGAATCTGAGAACAGATATTTTGGATCCCTTTGAAGACTATAGGGCGAAAGGAAACATCCTCCGATAACAAAGAGAAAGAAACTTTCTGAGAAACTTGTGTTCTGTGAAATCCTCTGACAGAGTTACAGCTTTCCCCTCAAGAAGCCTTTTGCTAACACAGTTTTTGTGGAATTGGCAAAGTGATACTTGGAAGCCAATAGAGGGCTATGGTGAAAAAGGAAATATCCTCAGATGAAATCTGGAAAGAAGCTTTCTGAGAAACTGCTCTGTGATGTGTGACTTCCACTCAAAGAGTTACATCTGTATTTCGTGGATCTCTTTGTTAGCCTTATTTCTGTGGAATCTGAGAACAAATATTTCGGATCCCTTTGAAGACTATAGGGCCAAATTAAATATCCTCCGATAACAAAGAGAAAGAAGCTCTTTGAGAAACTTCTTTGTGTTCTGTGAAACAATCTCACAGAGTTACAGCTTACCCCTCAAGAAGCCTTTCGCTAAGACAGTTCTTGTGGAATTGGCAAAGTGATATTTGGAAGCCCATAGAGGATAATGGTGAAAAAGGAAATATCCCCAGATGAAATCTGGAAAGAATGTTTCTGAGAAACTGCTGAGTGTTCTGTTAATTCGTCTCACAGAGTTACATCTGTATTTCGTGGATCTCTTTACTAGCCTTATTTCTGTGGAATCTGAGAAGAGATATTTCGGATCCCTTTGAAGACTATAGGGCCTAAGGAAATCTCCTCCGATAAGAAAGAGAAAGAAGCTTTCTGAGAAACTTCTTTGTCTGCTGTGAAACCATGTCACAGAGTTACAGCTTTCCCCTCAAGAAGCCTTTCGCTAACACAGTTCTTGTGGAGTTGGCAAAGTGATATTTGGAAGCCCATAGAGGGCTATGGTGAAAAAGGAAATATCCTCAGATGAAATCTGGAAAGAAGCTTTCTGAGAAACAGCTTAGTGTTCTGTTAATTTATCTCACAGAATTACATCTGTTTTTCGTGGATCTCTTTGCTAGCATTATTTCTGTGCACTCTGAGAACAGATATTTCGGATCCCTTTGAAGACTACAGGGCCAAAGGAAATATCCTCCGATAACAAAGAGAAAGTAGCTTTCTGAGAAACTTCTTTGTGTTCTGTGAAATCATCTCATAGAGTTACAGCTTTCCCCTCAAGAAGCCTTTCCCTAAGACAGTTCTTGTGGAATTGGCAAAGTGATATTTGGAAGCCCATAGAGGGCTATGGTGAAAAAGGAAATATCCTCAGATGAAATCTGGAAAGAAGCTTTCTGAGAAACTGCTTAGGGTTCTGTTAATTCACCTCACAGAGTTACATCTGTATTTCGTGGATCTCTTTGCTAGCCTTATTTCTGTGGAAACTGAGAACAGATATTTCGGATAACTTTGAAGACTATAGGGCCAAAGGAAATATCCTCCGATAACAAAGAGAAAGAAGCTTTCTGAGAAACTTCTTCGTGTTCTGTGAAATCATCTCACAGAGTTACAGCTTTCCCCTCAAGAAGCCTTTCGCTAAGAGTGTTCTTGTGGAATTGGAAAAGTGATATTTGGAAGCCCATAGAGGTCTATGGTGAAAAAGGAAGTATCCTCAGATGAAATCTGGAAAGAAGCTTTCTGAGAATCTACTGAGTGTTCTGTTAATTTATCTCACAGAATTACATCTGTATTTCGTGGATCTCTTTGCTAGCCTTATTTCTG
>NW_020261324.1:0-3527 GCF_003255815.1 Theropithecus gelada
AAGAGATGAAGTAACAGATTATTATAGGCATCAGATCATATTGCTATAAATAGAGGGAAAAGTGATCCTAATACCCTATAAACAGTGTAGAATGAGAACTAACAAGATCACTGAAGTAGCAATTATTTTCCTCAAGGAATAGGGATTGTGAGGCAGGAAGGATGGAAAAGAAGAAGGTATTTATGTAATTTTGGGATTTCTACTGAGGAAACCTGAGTGAACTCACTTCAGATGCTTTTGGAATATTTGCATAGAAGAAGATTTGATTTCACGAACTACTGGATGAAGGAAACAGTGCTAGAATTGGGAGAAACCACCGTGACTCCTTACTCCTCTTTGTTACTATTAGGCATCAGAGATACATGTTTTGTTGATATTAGTTATAAAAATGAGATAAACTTGAATGTGAATACATTGCCTTCCTTGTTCAAGGAGCTAACTCTTGGATAAAATAGCTATTTAATGAAACTTCTTTAGAGAATAGTATGATACTCTCAAGAAGACTATTTTAGAAACAAAAATTATGTTGAATTCAAATTAACTCCTAAAATGATCATTTTCAATGAATATTAGAGTGATTTCTGAATGTAAAACTTACTAATATCTAATGCTTGTTTCAGTTTTACTTTGTAGAAGTATGTCAAAATTGATAATTGATGATATTTTTATTGAGGCTAATATATTATCCTTTGTTGCCATGAGTGGATGAAGAATCTTTTGGAAGGCTCAACTAGTGGATAAAAGAAACTTAGGCAAATTATTACACCACATGGGTGTGAGAAATGATGAATATTATCTACTAGATTTCAGGAAACATATATCCAAGTTGATCAATTTAGGACAGTTCCACTGAAGAGACGTGAAGTGTACATTCAACTGAAGTGTCATTGTAATCATGTATCTTCCCAGTTATTGGAAATGTTAAAAAGCATAATGAATGTTTGTGGTATAATGGTGTAAATCCTAATTTCTTGCATGAAAGACATGAGGGATCGTATACCACCTGCTTTGACATTGATTCTCAGGTGTATGAGTTGCTCCTCTGATTTTAGATCACATTTGTCCTCATCACTCGGCATATCCACATTGATATTGACATGGTTTTACTTTAGTTTTAGACATATGACAAATCATACCGTGTTTGAAATTGTAAGGGTATATTTTGTGAAGCCTGTATGCCTTTTCTTTCAGTGTATTTCTATCATGTTTCAGTCTCCAGACACAAAGTAGAAAACATCAAAGCCTATACTAATACAGGCAGGAAGATACAGCTTGATGCTAACACTACATGAATGTATGAATAAATTTATCATATTTACATATGAGTGATTATGTATCCCTTTTGCTTTTCAGTGTCTTCCCAGCAACAACCAGCCTTGAAGGTGATTAAAATCTCATTTATATTTTGAACTAGTAAATGTATAGTCTATGAAACATACTTTATTTATTGATTATTTTGCTTCAAATTCCATTCAGGCTACAAGTGATAAGGAAGATTCTGTTTCGAATATAACCACAGAAGTAAAGGATGGACAGCAATCTGGAACAGGTAATTTTGCAAAACACACAATGTCATGTTCAGTCAAGATAGAAAAGAACTTCTCTTCTCCAAATAAATCAGCGAGGGGCTCATTGATGCTGCACATTCTGATTCAGCAGGCCTGAGATTCTTCATTTGTAATAAGTTCTTGGGTGATGCTGATGCTGCTGGTCTTGGACATGATCTTTGCAGTGAGATTACAGACTTCCCCACATTGAAATTGGGAAGAAGAAACATTGGAGAACAGGTCAAGACATAAGGGGCTCGGGGGACAGCATAATTTTGCTTTAATTCTGCAGGATGTTTTCACTACGGGTAGAAGGAGAAAGAGATGAAGTATAGATTTTACAGAGGTTACATTGTATTGCTAGTATTGCTAAAAGCAGACAAAAAAATGATGCTAATAACCCGTAAACGCTGTAGAACGAGAACTAACAAGACCACTGAGGTAGCAATTACTTTCCTCAAGGAAGAGGGATTGTGAGGCAGGAAGGAGGGAAAAGAAGGAGTTATTTATGTAATTTTGTTATTTCTTCTGAGGAAACCTGAGTTCAGATGCATATTCAAATATTTGCCTAAAAGAAGATTTGATTTTGGCTGCTGTGGGACCCGTGGAAGCAGGAAGGAGTACTAGAACTGGCATAAGCCACAGTGACTCATTACTCCTCTTTGTTACTGTTGGGCATCAGAGATATGTGTTTTGTTGATATTAGTTATTCAAATGAAATAAACATGAATATGCATATATTGGCTTTGTTTTTCAAGGGGTAGCATTTGGATAAAATAGCAATTTAATAAAAATGCTTTAGAGAATAACGTGATACTTCAAATCAGACTATTTTAGAAACAAAAATAATTTTGAATTCATTAATTGACTTTTAAAATTGTTATTTTCAATGAATATTGGAGTGATTTCCAAATGTAAAAGGTTATTCATGTGTAATGCTTGTAGCAACTTTGTTTTGCATAAGTATGACAAATTTGATCATTTATTATACTTTTTGATAAGGTTTATATATTATACTTTGTTGCCATGCATGGATGAAGAACCGTTCTGTAGGCTAAATTAGAGGACACAACAAACGTAGGCACATTATTACACGACATGGGTTTGAGAAACAAAGAATATTATATACTAGGATTATCCAAACTTATATCCAAACTGATGAAGCTGAGACACTTCCACTGAGGACTTGTGAAGTGTACATTCTACAGAAGTGTCATTGTCATTGTGTACCTACTCAATTATCAGGCAAGTTAAAGATCATGATGAATATTAGTAGTATAATGGTATAAATCCTTCTGGTGTTTTGCATGAGAAACATTCAGTAGCATTTACTACCTTCTTTGACATTGATTCCTGGGTGTATGAGTTGCTCCTCTGATTTTAGATCACATTTCTTTTCATCATTCGGGATATCCACATTGATGTCAACACTTTATTTCAGTAATACACACATGACCCATAATATCTCTTTGTAATTTGTAACTGTATATTTTCTGGAAGCCTGTATTTCCATTTTCTTCAGTGTATTTCCTCATGTTCCTGTCCCAAAGACACAAACTATAAAACATCAAATCCTATGCTAGTACAGGCAGGAGGATACGGCTTGATGCTAACACTGCATGAATGTACGGATAACTTTATCATATTTACATATGATGGATTATATATTTCTTTTACTTTTCAGTGTCTCCTCAGAAACAGTCGGCCTGGAAGGTAGTTACTCTTTCATTTATACTTTGAATTACTAATTGTATAGTCTATGAAATATATGTTATGTATTGAATATTTTGCTTCTCATTCCACTCAGGTTATATTTAAAAAGAAAGCTCCTGTTTTGAATATTGCCACAAGAATAATGGCTGGTCGGAAATCTGGAACAGGTAGTTTGACAATACACATTTAATGTCATGTGCACTCAAGATAGAAGCGAACGTCCCACCCCTGAATAAATCAGTGGGGGGATCATTGAAAATGCACTTT
>NW_020261325.1:0-3528 GCF_003255815.1 Theropithecus gelada
GAAGTTTCTCAGAAAGCTTCTTTCTCTTTGTTATCGGAGGATATTCCTTTGGCCCTATAGTCTTCAAAGTGATCCGAAATATCTGGTCTCAGATTCCACAGAAATAAGGCTAGCAAAGAGGTCCACGATATATAGATGTAACTCTGTGAGTGGAAGTCACACATCACAAAGCAGTTTCTCAGAGAGCTTCTTTCCAGTTTTTCTCTGAGGATATTTTGTTTCTCAACATAGCCGTCTATGGGCTTCCAAATATCACTTTGCCAATTCCACAAGAACAGGCTTAGCGAGCGGCTCCTTCAGCGGAAAGTTGTAACTCTGTGAGATGAAATAACAGAACACTGAGCAGTTTCTCAGAAAGCTTCTTTCCAGATTTCATCTGAGGATATTTCCTTTTTCACCATAGATCTCTATGGGCTTCCAAATATCACTTTGCCAATTCCACAAGAACTGTCTTAGCGAAAGGCTTCTTGAAGGGAAAGCTGTAACTCTGTGAGATGATTTCACAGAACACAAAGAAGTTACTCAGAAAGCTTCTTTCTCTTTGTTATAGGAGGATATTTCCTTTTGCCCTATAGTCTTCAAAGGGATCCGAAATATCTGTTCTCTGATTCCACAGAAATAAGGCTAGCAAAGAGATCCACGATATATAGATGTAACTCTGTNAGTTACTCAGAAAGCTTCTTTCTCTTTGTTATAGGAGGATATTTCCTTTTGCCCTATAGTCTTCAAAGGGATCCGAAATATCTGTCCTCTGATTCCACAGAAATAAGGCTAGCAAAGAGATCCACGATATATAGATGTAACTCTGTAAGTAGAAGTCACAGATCACAAAGCAGTTTCTCAGAAAGCTTCTTTCCAGGTTTCATCTGAGTATATTTCAGTTTTCACCATAGCCTTCTATGGGCTTCCAAATATCACTTTGCAAATTGCACAAGAACTGTCTTAGCGAAAGGCTTCTTGAGGGGAAAGATGTATCTCTGTGAGATGATTTCACAGAACACAAAGAAGTTTCTCAAAAAGCTTCTTTCTCTTTGTTATCAGAGGATATTTCCTTTGGCTCTATAGTCTTCAAAGGGATCTGAAATATCTGTTCTCAGATTACACAGAAGTGAGGGTAGGAAAGAGGTCCAGGAAATACAGATGTACCTCTGTGAGTGGAAGTCACACATCACAAAGCAGATTCTCAGAAAGCTTCTTTCCAGTTTTTCACAGAGGATATATTCTTTTTCACCATAACCCACTATGGGCTTCCAAATATCACTTTGCGAATTACACACGAACAGGCTTAGCCAGTGGCTTCTTCAGGGGAAATCTGTAACTCTGTGAGATGAATTAACAGAACACTAAGCAGTTTCTCAGAAAGCTTCTTTCCAGATTTCTTCTCAGGATATTTCCTTTTTCACCATAGCCCTCTATGGGCTTCCAAATATCACTTTGCAAATTCCACATGAACTGTCTCAGCGAAAGGCTTCTTGAGTGGCAAGTTGTAACTCTGTGAGATGATTTCACAGAACACAAAGAAGTTTCAGAGAAAGCTTCTTTTTCTTTGTTATCGGTGGATATTTCCTTTGGCCCTATAGTCTTCAAAGGGGTACTTAATATCTGTTCTCAGATTCCACAGAACTAAGGCTAGCAAAGAGTTCCATGAAATACAGATGTAACTCTGTGAGTGGAAGTCACACATCAAAAAGCAGTTTCTCAGAAAGCTTCTTTCCAGTTTTTATCTGAGGATATTTTGTTCTTCACCATAGCCCTCCATGGGTTTCCAAATGTCACTTTGCGAATTCCACAAGAACAGTCTCAGCGAGCGAATTTTTGAGGGGAAAGCTGTAGCTCTGTGAGATGAATAAAGAGAACACTCAACAGTTTCACAGAAAGCTTCTTTCCAGATTTCATCTGAGGATATTTCCTTTTTCACCGTAGCCCTCTATGGGCTTCCAAATATCACTTTGCGAATTCCACAAGAACAGGCTTAGCAAGCGGGTTCTTGTTCGGAAATCTGTAACTCTGTGAGATGAATTATCAGAACACTAAGCGGTTTCTCAGAAAGCTTCTTTCCAGATTTCATCTGAGGATATTTCCTTTTTCAACCTAGCCCTCTATGGGCTTACAAATATCACTTTGCAAATTCCACAAAAACTGTCTTCGCGAAAGGCTTCCTGAGGGGAAAGCTGTAACTCTGAGATGATTTCACACATCACAAAGAAGTTTCTCAGAAAGCTTCTTTCCAGATTTCATCTGAGGATATTTCCTTTTTCACCATAGCCCTCTAAGGGCTTCCAAATATCACTTTGCAAATTCCACAAGAACTGTCTTAGCGAAAGACGTCTTGAGGGGAAAGCTGTAACTCTGTGACATGATTTCACAGAACACAAAGAAGTTTCTCAGAAAGCTTCTTTCTCTTTGTTATCGGAGGATATTTCCTTTGGCCCTATAGTCTTCAAAGTGATCCGAAATATCTGTTCTCAGATTCCGCAGACCTAAGGCTAGCACAGAGATCCACGAAACACAGATATAACTCTGTGAGTGGAAGTCACACATCACAAAGCAGTTTCTCAGAAAGCCTCTTTCCAGTTTTTCCCTGAGGATATTTTCTTTTTCACCATAGCCCTCTATACGCTTCCAAATATCACTTTGCGAATTCCACAAAAACATTCTTAGCGAGTGGATTCTTGAGGGGAAAGCTGCAACTCTGTGAGATGAAGTAAGAGAACACTAAACAGTTTCAAAGAAAGCTTCTTTCCAGATTTCATCTGAGGATATTTCCTTTTTCACCATAGCCCTCTATGGGCTTCCAAATATCACTTTGCGAATTCCACAAGAACAGGCCTTGGGAGCGGCTTCTTGAGGCGAAAGCTGTAACTCTGTGAGATGAATTAACAGAAAACTAAGCCGTTTCTCAGAAAGCTTCTTTCCAGATTTCATCTGAGAATATTTCCTTTTTCAACATAGCCCTCTATGGGCTTCCAAATATCACTTTGCGAATTCCACAAGAACTGTCTTAGCGAAAGGCTTCTTGAGGGGAAAGCTGTAACTCTGTGAGATGCTTTCACAGAAAACAAAGAAGTTTCTCAGAAAGCTTTTTTCTCTTTGTTATCGGAGATTATTTCCTTTGGCCCTGTAGTCTTCAACGGTACGAAATGTCAGTTCTCAGATTCCACAGAAGGAAGGCCAGCAAAGAGATCCACGAAATACAGATGTAACTCTGTGAGTGGAAGTCACACATCACAAAGCAGGTTCTCAGAAAATTTCTTTGCAGTTTTTCTCTTAGGATATTTTCTTCTTCACCATTGCCCTATATGGGCTTCCAAATATCACTTTGCGAATCACACAAGAACAGGCTTAGCGAGCAACTTCTTCAGGGGAAAGCTGTAACTCTGTGAGATGGATTTACAGAACACTAAGCAGTTTCTCAGAAAGCTTCTTTCCAGTTTTCATCTGAGGATATTTCCTTTTTGACCATAGCCCTCTATGGGCTTCCAAATAACACTTTGCAAATTGCACAAGAACTGTCTTAGCGAAAGGCTT
>NW_020261326.1:0-858 GCF_003255815.1 Theropithecus gelada
TTTTTTTTTTTTTTTTTTGAGACGGAGTCTTGCGCTGTGTCACCCAGGCTGGAGTGCAGTGGCGCGATCTCGGCTCACTGCAAGCTCCGCCTCCCAGGTTCACGCCATTCTCCTGCCTCAGCCTCCCGAGTAGCTGGGACTACAGGTGCCTGCCACCTCGCCCGGCTAGTTTTTTGTATTTCTTAGTAGAGACGGGGTTTCACAGTGTTAGCCAGGATGGTCTCGATCTCCTGACCTCGTGATCCGCCCGTCTCGGCCTCCCAAAGTGCTGGGATTACAGGCTTGAGCCACCGCGCCCGGCCAAGCCTGGGGTTTCATACTGATGGCAATAATTGCCAGATCAGTCATTCAGATGTATTTGAGTAGGCTAGTAGTTCTTTTTGTAATCTCCTCTGTACTATTATTAAATGAGATCCATAGATAATACAGTCAAACTAACTACACACACACACACACACACACACACACACATATATATATATATATATATTTTTTTGAGACGGAGTCTCGCTCTGTCGCCCAGGCTGGAGTGCAGTGGCGCGATCTCCACTCACTGCAAGCTCTGCTGCCTCCCGGGTTCACACCATTCTCCTGCCTCAGCCTCCCTAGAAGCTGGGACTACAGGCACCCGCCACCATGCCCGGCTAATTTTTTTGTATTTTTAGTAGAGACAGGGTTTCACCGTGTTTGCCAGGATGGTCTCTATCTCCTGACCTCGTGATCCTCCCGCCTCGGCCTCCCAAAGTGCTGGGATTACAGGCGTGAGCCACCGCGCCCGGCCTACACACATATATTTAAGAAAATCGGCTGGGCGCGGTGGCTCAAGCCTGTAATCCCAGCACTTTGGGAGGCCGAGAC
>NW_020261326.1:952-3527 GCF_003255815.1 Theropithecus gelada
GTGAGCAAAAATGCCCACACAGCCCACCACAGCGGGCGAAAAACCAAGACTCCCCAAAAAAAAAAAAAAAAAAAAAAGAAAATCAATATTGTGCGCTAACTGTAATACAAAGAAGACATAAAAAGGTTATTTATAATAACATATTTCAATACATAATTGCACAGTGGCTCACGCCTGTAATCCCAGCACTTTGGAAGGTCAAGGCAAGCAGATCACTCGAGCTCAGGAGTTCAAGACCAGCCTGGGTAACATGGCGAAACACCATCTCTGCAAAAAAATACAAAAATTCTCCAGGTGTGGTGGCATGCACCTATAGTCCCAGCAACACAGGAAGCTGACATGGGAGGATGGCTTGAGCCCAGGAGGCAGAGGTTGCAGTAAGCCGAGATTGTGCCACTGCACTCCAGCCTGGGCTACAGAGCGAGACTCTTGTCTCATTAAATAAATAAATAAATAAATAAATAAAGCAGTAGTCAGTTGCTAGCAACTATACATAGCAAAATCATGCCTGTTACAGCTGCAGATTCTGATTGATACATGCATGTTGTGCAGGTGACTCAAATACTACCAATGCCATTGCCATCAATAATGTAATTTTCTGAAATGGTATAACCAACCTCTCGCACAGTGTCTGGTACTCAGTTAAAATGCAGTGGGTTTTTTTTTTTTTTTAATGAAAAAAATCTGAAAGCCAATGAGAACTATAAAATATTTTTAAAAGAGATGTATCTGGATCAGTCTTTAGGAAGATGTAAGACTCTCAAAAAAGGATGAGCTTCAGGGTCTGGGTTATTTTCATCTTTGGCTCATCTCCCATTCCTACCCCATGCTTATAAGTAGTAGGCACTCAATACACGATTTTAAATTGAATTGATTTGAATCAAATAATTTCTGCAGCAAAGTGTCCATGGGACCCTTTGGTGTGACATTTTCTAAGGGCATAGCTCCAGGAAAGTGCTATTAACGGAAGAGAATTACTTATCCCAGTGCTCAAAGTCAGTCCTATCTCTATTTCACATGTGCAGGACCCTGGAGTCCAGAATGGAATGTTCTGGGTCCAGCTCTGTTGCAAAGAAAGCTACATGCTATTAGATCATCCCAAGATTGACTAGCAACAAGAACAAAGGCCCACAGTAATAGAAGTCTTTAACAAAAACACACTCTATGTAGCTGGCACAAAACATGTTCCAAATTTTGGCTGGCTGTTTGAAGGACATCTTCAGGACCTTAGCATAGTGCCTGGCACATAAAAGCCCCTGAACAAGTATGTGCTGAATGGATGAATGAACAGCAGCCGTCGAAAACGGTGCCTGAGAGAAAACAATGAAATAGCAAAATTCTAGCGTGTGTTATACCAGAACCAGATCTGCCACTCTTAGTTTTCAGTTTGAAGAACTGTCAAGCCCCCTGACTCAAAAGCAAGCACTCAGACCACACATCCAAAACAAAACAAAACAAAACAACAAAAAAGTAACATATGCATGTGGTTACAAAGAAGTGCATAAGAACTTTCAGATGAAAAGGAATAGCTTCTTGACTGTTTTCTTCTCCCTCTCATCCTCAGTTCCGTTGCCCAAGACAAAAAATTTGTGACAGGCCAGGCGCGGTGGCTCACGTTTGTAATCCCAGCATTTTGGGAGGCCGAGGCGGGTGGATCATAAGGTCAGGAGTTTGAGACCAGCCTGACTAACACAGTGAAACCCCACCTCTACTAAAAATACAAAAATTAGCTGGGCGTGGTGGCAGATGCCTGTAATCTCAGCTACTTGGGAGGCCGAGGCAGGGGAATCGCTTGAACCTGGGAGGCAGAGGTTGTAATGAGCCAAGATCGTGCCACTGCACTCCAGCCTGGGCAACAGCTAGACTCCATCTCAAAACAAAAAATAAAAAACAAAAAAAAAATCTGTGGCATTACATTCATTTCCACCATTATCCATTGTTTTGTTTTGTTTTCTCCATTTAATCACTGATATGATTGAGAAAGACTCACACTTTGAGGCCAGGCACAGTGGCTCACGCCTGTAATCCCAGCACTTTGGGAGGTTGAGGCGGGCTGATCACTTGAGGTCAAGAGTTCGAGACCAGCCTGGCCAACATGGCAAAGTCCCGTCTCTACTAAAAATACAAAAAATTAGTTGGGCGTGGTGGCAGGCACCTGTAATCCCAGCTATTCAGGAGGCTGAGGTGAGACAATCACTTGAACCCAGGAGGCAGAGCTTGCAGTGAGCCCACACCGAGCCGCTGCACTTCAGCCTGCGCGACAGTGTGAGACACTATCTCAAAACAAAACAAAACAAAACAAAACAAAACAAAAACCTCGTCTTGTGAACAAAATGTAGGAAAAGAAGCAAAGTAATTGTGGTTTCTGGTTTAGCGACTGCAATTGTGTTTCCCCCCCAAGAAAATTCTATGATAGAGCTGTTTTTCGTCTACAAAAGAAACCTGAACAAAATCAATTAAGCATTATTATTATTATTATTATTATTATTTTTTTTTTTTGAGACGGAGTCTGGCTCTGTCGCCCGGGCTGGAGTGCAGTGGCCAGATCTCAGCTCACTGCAAGCTCCGCCTCCCC
>NW_020261327.1:0-9259 GCF_003255815.1 Theropithecus gelada
ACTGTTGGGAATGTAAAATGACATGGTCACTTTAGGAGATAATTTAGAAGCTTTATATTAAGTAAAACATATGTCCAGTGAGAGGTTCAGCCATTCCATTCCTATATATTTATCAATGTATAATGAAAACAAATTCACATAAAAGCCTGTAGGCTGAGCAAATGTTTTAGCAGCTTTACTCATAATCTCTAAAACCTGGAAACAACCAGGACGTCTTTATTTTTTATTTTTTCTTTTTTGAAATGGAGTCTCACACTGTCACCGGGGCTGGAGTGTAGGAGTGCAATGTCGCGATCTCGGCTCACTGCAACCTCTGCCTCCCAGGTTCAAGGAATTATTCTGCCTCAGCTTCCCAAGTAGCTGGGAATACAGGTACCCACCACCACACCCAGCTAATTGTTTTGTATTTTTAATAGAGACGGGGTTTCACTATGTTGGCCAGGCTGGTCTCAAACTCCTGACTTCATGATCTGCCCGTCTCAGCTTCCAAAGTGCTGGGATCACAGATGTCAGCCACTGCACCCAGCCTAACCAAGACATCTTTCTACAGGTGAATAGACAGACTATTACATCAATACCATGAACAATAAAAAGGAACAGGCTATTCACTTACACACTAGTAGAGATGAACTTACAGGTATTATGTATGTGAAAGAAGTCAGCCCCAAATGTCTACATATTGTATGATTTCATTTGTATAGCATTCTGGAGAAAGCAAACTTATAGGTCAAGAAAACAGATCAGAGGTTGCCTACAGTTGGAAGAAAGGGAAGGGTTGATCACAAAGGCATCACATAGAGAATTTTAGGGTGATGCAGCTGTTCTCTGCAGTGCTGGATGGTGGACACATGTCTCTGTGGGTTTCTCAAAACCTACTAAATCCTACACTACAAGATCTCATCCTTATTTTTTGCAAATTAAAAAAAAAAAAAATCCACTAGGAAGTCTGAGGTTTCCAGGAGGATAAAGAAACTCATCAAAGACACTTTGGAAAATGGTATTTTGATTGGCTACTCTAAGGTTAAGACTAAACAAGCTTCATAGAAACACTCTACTTTGGCTAGTAATTTTGTTTATCACAGGGACAAATGATAATTCTGACACCAGGCTAGAATAAATGAGTTGTAGATAATGTGAGCTGGAATTTTTACTGTTATGAAATGACTTTTTCTTGTAGTGTTGAAAATGTTTTCTTTTCTTCCCCAGTCATGTGTTAGTTCTCCCCAGGATTCTCACCAACCTATTCAAGTATTTTTTTAAATACTTGCTCTTACGATTTTAAGACAAAAACACATCTGTTTTCAGCCCAGTTGGAGAAGCCTCATTACTATCACATCCTTTATGTTCTAAATGAAAGTCTGCACATACAGCAACAAATGAGCATGCAAAGTGTTGGAAAAGTATAATAAGGAAGTCAGACCCCCTGGGGAATTACACAGTGGTGTGTGTCTCCTATACTTCTCATCTGCCCTGGAGAGAGTGCTGCAGAAGCCGCCAACCAGAAACCACACCCAACAAAACCAAACCTAACAAAACACCAGCTTTCTCAGCCAAAGAACCTGGAAAATAGTGGCATAGCAGGGAATACCCACCTGACTGTAGCCAAACATGAGTGGAAAAACCCCCAAACATCATAGTTCAGTGGAGTCCAGTGTGGAGCTGATGATCCACTTCACTTCCACGGAGTGGAAGGAAGCAGCAGTGCTCTGATTCCCTTGCCTGATGGTATCAGTGGGGACAGGAACAGAGATAAATCTTCTCTCTCCCACATTGCAAAAGAAGGTGGCATTCTGGTATTTTTATCAAGGTCATGTCAACAGACCAAGAAAGAAGCTGTTCTTCCATTTTCTGTCTGGCAAAAGCAGACAGTTCTACAATTCCCTTGCCAAAGTAGTGTCTGGAGGTGCCAGAGGTAAGCTTAGCCTCAAATTCATGCAGCAACATTGAGACTGAGGCAGGGTGAGGTACGCTAGTGTCACCTTCCTAACCCTGGTGTCACTGAAGTCAAGCAGGAAGCTGAGCCTCTGCTGCACCCAGTGCCACCACACTGACAAGGTGGCATCATCTCCAATTTCCCCCAACCCCATTTCTGGTGTCAGTAGGACCCTGGGGTGAACCAAACCTCCACACTGACACAGCTGCAATGAGACTGAGTGAGGTGGCACCAGCAGGCAATTAGGAGTTCTTTTGAAGCAAATGAAAATCTTGAAAATCTCCACCAAAAAATGAAAGTTATAAGAATTAACCAAATGGAAATTACAGAATTAAAAAATAAGATAACTGAAATAAAACTTTACTGGATAAGCTTAATAGTAAAGAAGAGAAAAGAGAAGATAGAATCAGTAAACTTGAGGACAAATCAGTAGGATTTACTGATTCTATTCTGAACAAGAGAGCAAAAATAGATACAAAATGAAACAACAGAGAACACCCTTGGGGACCTGTCAGGCAGCATCATAATATTGAGTCTATGTATCATCAGAGACCTAGAAAGAGAGTGGAAAGAAATAGTGGCGCTGGAAAAAGAGTCAATAAATTGATATCTGAAAACATCTTAAGTTTGACAAAGACACAAACCTAGAGAATGAAGTAGCTGATTAAATACTAAATAAGATAAACCTAAAAGAACTCATATTAAAACATATCACATAAAAATTTCTGAAAACAGAAGACAAATAAAAATTCTTGAAAGCCTACCCCCCAAAAAACTATATGGACTTATAAAAATAAAATTCAAATGACAACAGAGTTCTCATCTGAAGCAGTGTAGGACACAAGGATGTGTCCCAGCATGTATGTCCTGAAAGAAAAAAACTGTCAAGTGCAAATTCTATGTCCAGCAAAAATAACATTAAAAAAGAAAGGAGAAATAAAGGCATCCTTATGTGAAGGAAAACTGACACAATTTGTGTTTTACCAAAACTCCTCTTAAAAAGCTGAAAAGTAAGTCCTCTAAACAGAAACCAAATGATATCTGAAAACTGCTTGGAACTTCAGAAAGAAAAGAATAAGAGAATGGGAAAGTGTAAATGGATGTCATAGGTTATTTAGCATCTCAGAAGTTTTTAAAATCATATTTGATGTTTACACTAAAATTATAACACTGCCTGTTGCAGCGTCCAGTGTATTGGATGTGTTACTCAGTGCGATTCTATTTTTAAAAGCAAGGAGGCTAAAAGGACTTAAATGGAAGTAAAGTTTCTACACTTCATTTAAAGTGGTAAAACATCAATGCCAGTTGACTTTGGCATCAGATACACATGTATAACAATAATAAGGTAAAGATAGTAAGAAAATTATATAGAGATGTACTAAAAAACAGTATAAATAAATCATTATGTAATCCTAAAACTACTTCAATAACTCACAGTAAGGTTAGGAAGGAGAACAGAGGAAACAAAAAGAGAAAGAACAGGCAGAAAATAAATTATAAAGTAGAACACCTAGGCCTTGACATATATATTACAGTTATCTTAAATATAAATTGTGTACATGTGTCAATTAAAACACAGGGAATATCAACCTGGACAAAGAAACATGATTCAAAAATACATACGCTACTGATCTCAATTGACGCAGAAAGAGCATTTGCCAAAATATAGCACAGTTTTATGATAAAAACTTTCAGAAGCCTAGACATACAAAGAAATTTCCTGAACTTTATCAAGACTATTTATCAAAAACAAACAGCTATGTCATGCTTAATGATGAAAGAATGAATGATTTTCCCCTCAGGGTGGAAACAAGGCAGAGAAGTCTGCTCTCAACAATGCTATCTGACAGAGCACTGAAAGTTCTAAGCAGCACAATTGGGCAAAAAACAAGCAAGGCACACTGATAGGAAAAAAAAAGAAAGAAGGAAAGTGGCATCTATTGCACATTACACTATTGTATTTGTAAAGTCTCAGCGAAACTAAAAATATTCTTGTAGAAATAATAATACTTAGCAAGTTCACAGGATAAATGATCCATCCTCCAAAATTCATCATATTTCTGTGGACTAACAATGAATGTGTGGAAACTGAAAATACCTTTACAATTGCTCTAAAGAAAATACTTAGGCAAAAATCTGACAAGACATGCAGAATCAAGATGGCAAAAATGACAAAATGTGCATGAAAGAATTGAGAGAAGAATTAAATAAATTCAAACGTACATTATTAATGGTTTGGAAGACTCAAGATAGCAAAGATGTCAACTCTCTTCAAATTGATGGGTAGACTTAACGACAGTCATATAAAAACTCCAGCTACATTTTTTTATGCATATAGATAAACCTATTTTAAGTTTATATGAAAAGGCACATGCTATTGGTGGAGAGATGAAAACATAAGTCAGCAGAACAGAAAAAAGAACTCAGAAATTGACACCAGTAAATATACGCAACTCATTTTTGACAATGGTAAAAAAGCAATTGAAGGAGAAAGAATAGTCTTTTTAACAAATGTTACTGGAGAAAACAAACATTTATAGGCTCAAAATCTCAGTGTAAACTTCGTACGTTATACACTAACTTGAAATGGTTTGCAAACTTAAATATAAAAGGTTGTACTGTAAACCTTTTAGGAAAAGAGTTCTAAAAAACTTATTGGGATCTAGGGTTAAATAAAAGTATTTTGTTCTTATTTATATGTACCTTTAAATGTTTTCTTTTTCAGTAAAAGATCAATGTGTACCTGTACTTATTCTAAAAAAGAAAAAAATATTCAATGTGCTCTTCCAGGTTAATACACAAATCAAATAGACTCACTTTCTTTATGAACCCATAGTGTATCACTGATCTAGCCATTATTGTTTTCCTGAGAGGAAAATTCTCTTTACACTCATCACATTTTTGGAGCATTAAGAGTGGAATCAGAGGGCCTTAGGTGAGGTGAACGTGCTGCCAGTGGAGGTGAGCAGGGAGGAAATTTCCAAACCCAAGCAGTGGCAGAAATTGCTGGAGAGAGAATAGTTGCTTCGGCAAGTCCAGAGATCACTTGTGATGCACCCTGCTCTGCATAATACCAGAAAAGAGCAGTGTGTTCCAGCCAACAATAGAATGGGTGATAATAATCCAATGATGTTACAACACACACACGTATATACACACGCACATGCGTATACAGACCTGTGCACATATACACACACAGATATGTATAATATGTGTGTATTTATAACTGAAGTTAAACCATTAAGCAATAAATGTACAGTTCTATTTTTCTACCCTCTCTTTTCTAACATCCTTCAAACAGATGATGTTTTGTAAGATTTTCAATTATTTTCAATAATTTTAAAAAATCATAAACAGAACAAATATGCAGGCTGAATTCTTTATCAATCCCCTATTTTACATGTGTTTGTAGATAAGCAATGTATTGTAGAGAGATTTCAGCATCTTAGATGTTAAAGTAAACATATAGCTGCTCCTCATTTTTACAAGAGTGGATTTACAGTATTTGTGTGCAAGTTGTATATTTAAGTTACTTAAAAATAGCATCTTCTTTGGTAATCGTTTTTAAAACTAAATTTGTGGCACATTAGAAAGAATGTTTTTAAGCAAAATTGCTTTTTAGTTTGTACTCTCTAAACATCAGAATTTTACTTTGAAGGATTTCAAAACTTACAAGGATATTCATATTTGGTCTCTAAATTAAATAACTTAGATGGAACAATTTGAATTTGAAAATTTCTTTTTACCACGAAATTTGAAGTTTTAATGCCATTTTATTTTTACAGATTTTCTTTGAAACATGATATTGGCTACTGGAAAGAGTTAAGACCCTTTATGAAAATATGATTTTAGTGATGCAACTTATATATGAGGTAGAGGAGGCATTGATTCCTGTGCCCATTAACTAAGGAGATTTTATGAAACAATTTTTAACAAGGGCCACAGTCAGTACTGAGAGTGTGGTCAGGCACGCCTCCCTCCTCACTGGGCCCACCAGAAGTGTTCAGGGTTCTAGGAGAAACATGCGCAAGTGTGCAGAGGATGTCACAAGGGAAGAAGGGCCAGGGTGGGAAACCCAGCACAGGGGGCCTGCCCTCATAGGGGAGTCGGAGAAGGTTTTTGAGGAAGCTTTGTCCAAGCCAAGATCCTTCCTATTCCGTGTGCTCCAGCACAACAAGGCCTGCAGGAGGAGCCCCATGAGCAAGGCCGACCTAGACCAGCCGGATGGATTCCCTTGGCAGTGAGGGGGAGCATGGCCTGAGGAACTTAGGGCGGTCTCAGAAGGGCGGCATCAGAGGAACTCTCACCGTTTCTATCAAGAACATTAGAGTTTGATATCAGCATGGGGATTGTGACTGGGTGATCTTGGGAAGGGTCTGTCAGCGGGTTGGGGGCTTGCTCTACGTTGGACGCTGTCTGATGGGGGAGGCTTTTCTATCGTTCGGTATCTCAAGGAATCTTATCTAGAAGAGAGCAGAGGCCGCCAGGAGAAAACCGCTGCTGGTAATGAGGTAGATGCCGCTCATTTTCACCAAGTGAGTGCAGTGCTAGGGATTTTAGGGGGTTGCAAAGTGACCCTGATATATTTTCTCTGTGCAGGTCTCTGTTAGAGTCACTCTGAGTGTCTCCGTGGGGATCTCTGTATTGCTTTTGAAGAGTCTCTGTGTGAGTCTCTGTCGGGAGTTTCCGTGTGGAGGTCCCTCTGCGGGGTCTTCATGGGAGGATCTCAGTCAGATTCTCTGTTGGGGTCTCTGGGGGTCACTGTGGGGTTCCTCTGCTGCAGGTCCCAGGATCCTGGGTCCCATAGGAGTTGGGCCCACACTGGAGCTGCCCAGTCACCACCCCAGACAGGACTTGGCTCCAGCAGTAGCCTGGACACCCAAAGTGACACCAGGGTGTGTTCAAAACAGGTCCCCAGCTTGGGTCCCGCCAGGCCTGGGTACAGACCTGTCGTCTTGTCCTCAGCCTCCACAGCCCCTGCAGGTGCAGAGTTCTCCTGGGCACGGCACCTGGGCAGAGCCTTCTGAGGAACTCGCTCCTGCCTGCCCTGCCCTTGCTCCTGCCTTCCCTCGGGATGGCCAGGAAGGACCCAGCACCAGGACAAAGGGAGTGCAGGACTGGACCCTGTGACTACTGTCCCTGCCAACCATATGACCAGATTCTCTGAGCCCCAGTGTGTCCCCTGCAAGCACCTGGGCCTGGAACCATAGATGTGCTTTTTAACCCAGGCCAACCCTTGCCTTCTGGGTTCCCCTCCCCCGGGAGTGGCACTGACCACTTTTGCTTGTAATGGTCACCAGACTGCGAGGACCCTGGTTACAGCTATGGGCAGCTTGAGGATCCTGCACTTGCAACCTTATGCCCGTATTACCTAATTCTTCTCCCACCTTTCACCCTGGGCCCTAAGGTCTCCTCCTATGGTTCCTGACCACAGAGTCCCACCAGAGGGTCAGGCAGCAGCCCTGGGTGCCTCCTGAAACAGACACCCCACACTAGTGGGCTGGGAGAGGGCTGTGGGGAGTGAGGCAGGGGACACCAGACAAGAACCCAAGACCGAGCCAAGTGCTGGTGGGGCCCCAGTCCATCCCAGAACTCAGCAGGCAGGAAAGGGTCTGGGGAGGGTGTCGTCTCTTCCCCACCAGGAGATCCCAGAAAGAGTAGTCCTGCCTCTGACCCAGGGCCAGCACAGGACACCCCCACATTCCCAGGCTACTGTGGGGCAGGGAGGTTTCTGGGATCCATCACTCCTGGAGCCTACCACCACCCCAGTCCGTGAGACTCCTGCAGACCCAGCCCCTACAGCAGCACAGAAATCACCTTAGAACTGGGGATGCAGTGAGCCAGAGTGCAGGTGGGATCTCCAAAGGGTCTGCTGTCCTTACATGTCCTGAAGGCTCTGAGTCATGATCCAGTTTGGAAACCAGACTCAATGTGGGGACAGGGAGAACAGGGGGTCCCCAGGTCCCTGTCAGCCTCCTCCTGGCCCAGTCATTCTGGGAGCCATACTCAGGAGGAGCTGACACAGAGCCCTTTCCTGTGCTCTAGCGTGGCACAGACAGAAGCCACCACCTCTGCAGGGAAAGCAGGTATATTGGGAACTTCTCCGTGGAAGTCAGGAACACATAGGGACTGTCATCACCTATTCAGGACAGGTTCGTTGTGTAGGTGTCCAGTGTTATTTGAGTAGAGCCCCCTGACTCTCCCAGGAGAGATGTGAGAAGCCTGAGCTGGTTCAGGAAGCAAGGCACCACTGTGTAGACCTCAGTTCCTGTGGCTGTGGATGGGGCCACCGGAGGGGCTTGCCACTCATGGCCTGTGGTGTTGGGGACCAGCTGGGACACAGGCTCCCTGGGAGGTCGGGCCCATCTGCTGTCTCTGTCTCTGATGCCCTTGTTTTTGACAGGACAGTTGTGGCCCTTGGGGGTGGCTTTGGGGCTGCAGGCCAGGGCTCTCATCTCTCTGCTATGTTCCTGGCGGTAGTGACTCCTGTGGCAGCAGGGAGGCACATTCTCCTGGGCATGGAGGTCACCTTTGTGGCGATTGACTTCTGAGGGACCACGTCCCTGCTGAAGCCCCAGTTTGTCCACCAGGATTTGACCCACAACTGTGATGATGGCCTGGGCTTCATCAGCCATGCTGTCCATAAACAACCTTGGTGGGCCAGACCTCCAGCTCTGGACAGCATCTGCCCCAGGCTTGCCTTTCTGCAGGACGTCTTCCTGCCCTGCGCCTCTTTTCCTGGTGTGTAGACCCTGTGGACTGTGACTGATCTTTCTCTGGATGTTGCTTTCTGGTGGTGCCTGTCCCTCCTCCGACTGAGGCTGGTTGTATTTCCTTCCTTGTTTGTCTCCTATTTCCCCGTTGTGAGCAGAGCGGCTCCTCCCGTTGGCTTTGGAGGTCCTGGGTCCCTTGGACCTGTGTCCCTGCTCCCCTGGTCTGGGCCTTCTGTGGGCTTTGCCCTTGTCCACAGAGCCCAGCGTCTTCTGACTCTTCTGTGGGGCCTTCACTTTTGGGCTCACAGGCTCCTGCTGCCCCTGTCTGTCCCCTCCCTTCCACAGGAGGGCACATGGCCCCTGGCAAGCTGTTGCGTTCCTACTGGACACACTCTGGGAGGTGGAGAGTGGGTCCTGAGTGGGTGGCCTGTCTGTGACTGGGAGTGTATCCATGTGGCTGCCTGAAGGCACAGGCCTGTGGGACCCTCCTGGAGGAGGATGCTGGAGATATGGCCCGGTAGCTGCTGCTCTGTCTACCTGCATTGAGAGTGTAATCTCACTGACCACCTGTGCTTTCAGACACAGCTGCCCTGGATCCTGAGCAACACAGATT
>NW_020261328.1:0-3528 GCF_003255815.1 Theropithecus gelada
GTATTTCAATGTTAGAATAATGGTTATTGAAAATAACAGTTTTAGTGTTCAAGGAATGAATATTACAATTGTTTTGTTTCTAAAACTAATTCTATCTGTTCTACCATGTGAGTTGTTAAACTACTGTTATGAAAAAAATTCTTATAGAAAACTTAGCTTCAAGAAAAAGCAGACATCTCTTTGATATAGAAATATATCTCATTTCATCAAATAATATGAATAAAACATGTTTAATCTCTCATTTTTCTCTACTTTTTTATTTTTTCAGTATGACACACTTTAGTACATTTAGAAATACCAACTACATATGTGGTTTTCATTGAGAGATAATTGATCAATAATTAAGACACTTCAGGGATATAAACTCTCTAAAACACATACATGCAATATGGTCATGCATATTTAGCCTTCAAATGGGTAGACATAAATTTTGTGTGTTTTAGAAAAAAAGTGCTTAAAATTGTATTCAATACACTTTAAATAAAAACCTACTTTAATTACAATAAGAAGGTCCTTCTCGGTTCATTGATATCTTTAAAATTTACTTCTGAAGCAGTGAAGAAACCTTAGAAATTCATATATAAGAAATGATACCATTAATTCATCTGCTTGTTTTAGGTAAAAATTTGATAAATGTACATCCTCACTAAGTGCAAAGAAAGCAGAGTGTCATGAGACAGGAAATGAATATGTAACCAAAATATTTTCCCTTATAAAGACAATAGCTGGCTTTAAACTTTCTAACACAAGATAAAAAAGCAAAACACAAACAGATGAAACATTAAGGGCTATCTCATCATCAAGGAACCATTTATCACTTGGCACTTAAGAATCCCATGTATGGTTGAAAACTGGTTCTAAATCGTGATCTGATAATCCCTGAAGTTCAAAAATCCATGCAGAGGAACCAGGTAGGGAAATACTACCTTAGTTATTTTTTTGTTACTTTTATTTTTGTAAAGGGGTACACTGGAGTTTTTAGAGTCACGACAGGTCACATGGCATCGCTCTAAAGATTAGTGAGCCACATTTATAATGGCTATTGAAATGTATGTCTGTGCATACTTGTATTTTGAGTACTTCACTTTTAATTTCTAATATAGCATGAAGTAGGACATACACTTTAACAAAGGCTTGTTAACACCTGTAATTATATTTACATTGCTTTTTAGTCACCATGAAGAGAGTCTAATTAAATGTGGTGCAAAGTAAAAATGCACACTATGAATTTTTTTTCTTTGTTTGAGATGGAGTCTTGCCCTGTGGCCCAGGCTGGAGTGCAGTGCTGCAGTCTGGGCTCACTGCAAGCCATGCCTCCTGGGTTCACGCCATTCTCCTGCCTCAGCCTCCCGAATGGTTGGGACTACAGGCGCCCACCACCACGCCTGGCTAATTTTTTGTATTTTTACTAGAGATGGGGTTTCACCATGTTAGCCAGGATGGTCTCGATCTCCTGACCTCGTGATCCGCCCACCTCAGCCTCCCAATGTGCTGGGATTACAGGCGTCAGCCAACGCGCACAGCCTAAAATCTTAAAATAAATGAAAAATGAGCTAATCGCTGAACAAAAAATAAAAAGTTGCTATAGAATGACAAGAACATTGTACAACCATTTATGTATGATTTTTGCAAAAAGTGTAACACCAATAGGCATATGCTCAGTGATGAGGAGAGAAGTGATCTTGAATCAGAGGAGCAAATCATGACACTGAGAAAATAAATGCAAAGACTGAACGTTGAATGCTACACCAGGTGTCTTTAATGCAATACATTATAATAATTTATATCGCCGGGCGCGGTGGCTCAAGCCTGTAATCCCAGCACTTTGGGAGGGCGAGGTGGGAGGATCACGAGGTCAGGAGATCGAGACCACCCTGGCTAACCCGGTGAAACCCCGTCTCTACCAAAAAATACAAAAAACTAGCTGCGCGAGGTGGCGGGCGCCTGTAGTCCCAGCTCCTTGGGAGGCTGAGGCAGGAGAATGGCGTAAACCCGGGAGGTGGAGCTTGCAGCGAGCCTAGATCCGGCCACTGCACTCCAGCCTGGGCGACAGAGCGAGACTCCATCTCAAAAATAATAATAATAGTAATAGTAATAATTTATATCATTACATTACAAACATTCATCATGTTCTTTAATATGCCCTGTCATTGAGAAAGTACACAGTTTGAATGAGAGTTCAGCTGAATGTAGAATTAACATCTCAGCAGTGAAAATGTTATGAATTAATCAGCTTGGATATATACTTATGGCATAATACTAAATATAAATATTCATTGATTTTCATACCCATATGGTATAATAGTATGCCAACATTTTTGTAATTTATAGCTTAGCCATCTCAGTATTTCTTGATCCACTCATGGAGGAAAATGTACAAACCTCATCAAGAATAGCAAATTTAATAAGCTTTCAATATTGATATATTTGTTTTTAATTTATTTGCAACAGACTTGTTAAATATTAATAACATTTTCTATGTAAAAATCAGCACAATACCTATGAATAACAATAACTTAAGTATTCAAGTCATAAATTCAGAATTTTATGGTTTCTTAAATTAGTCTGGTTTGGTGTATCATGTTATTCTCTAATGAATTTTTATAAAATGGCAATTTTGCCAACACAATTTGCTTCCTTAAAAATAAAGCCAAGCCAAGGTTCTTACATTCAAGCATCTCTTATTCAAATTGCAAATATCAACAAAATATATACATATATATATTTGATGCCTCATATTAATAAAGAAAATTAATGAGACACTGAGGTTTAGTCCAGTTCTACTAACCCTCATGATTCCAGTCGTCTCCGGCGCACCAACACGCTAACATTCTGCAGTAAAAATATTCTAAATGCTTCTGAAGTGAGTTCACTCAATTTTCCTTCATAGAAAATCCAAAATAATCTAGCTGACTTCTCTNGTTCAAGTCTCAGCCATTAACTTTTCTGGCCCCAACTTTTACAATACTGCAGTCTAAACTGTCTCTCTATGAAGCCAGTTAGAACTTCTATACATCTAAATATACCACAGAATCATATATTTGCCCATAACTGGACTCAGTGTCATTCTTTTGTTTTTAGACAAACGTACTTCAGATCCCATGTGAACTTCTAGTGACTTCTAAGCCTTATTTTTTACACTATACCATGCTGGCTTCTTAAATTAATCCTACAAATTAGCAGAATTTCACTATGAAGCAGTAATCTACCTAGCACATAGATTCTCTATTCAGTGTACTCTGAAAAATATCAAAAATAATTTGGGGTGGACATATGCAGAGGTGAAAAAATAAAGCCTAAGCCTCTGATTTTGTGTTTTCATATCATGCAGTACTAATATTAAAACAAAAACTTTAATAATACATAGTACCTCTAAATCCCAAGAATTTTCTTCTTCATCCTTTTGTTTGGATTCTGATGGGATCATCTGATCTATAAAAGGTTAATCACACATACATTCATGAGAACACTTCTCTACTATAAATTTTAAAAACATATACAAATCTACTTTCATTTGTGAGTCTGTGA
>NW_020261329.1:0-526 GCF_003255815.1 Theropithecus gelada
CATCTGTGTTTCGATCATGTCTTTGCTAGACTTATTTCTGTGGAATATGAGAACAGATATTTCGGATCCCCTTGAAGACTATTGGGCCAAAGGAAATATCCTCCGATAGCAAAGAGAAAGAAGCTTTCTTGGAAACTTCTTTGTGTTCTGTGAAATCATCTCACAGAGTTACAGCTTCTCCCTCAAGAGGCCTTTCGCTAAGACAGTTCTTGTGGAATTGGCAAAGTGATATTTGGAGGCCCTTGGAGGGCTATGTTGAAAAAGGAATTATCCTCAGATGAAATCTGTAAAGAAGCTTTCTGAGAAACTGCTTAGTGTTCTGTTAATTCGTCTCACAGAGTTGCATCTGTATTTCGTGGATCTCTTTGCTAGCCTTATTTCTGTGAAATCTGCGAGCAGATATTTCGGATCCCTCTGAAAACTATAGGGCCTAAGGAAATATCCTCCGACAACAAAGAGAAAGAAGCTTTCTGAGAAACTTCTTTGTGTTCTGTGAAATCATCTCACCGTGTTACAGCTTTCCCCT
>NW_020261329.1:552-3546 GCF_003255815.1 Theropithecus gelada
GTGGAATTTGCAAAGTGATATTTGGAAGCCCATAGAGGGCTATGGTGAAAAAGGAAATATCCTCAGCTGAAATCTGGAAAGAAGCTTTCTGAGAAACTGCTCTGTTGACGTTTGACTTCCACTCACAGAGTTACATCTGTATTTCGTGGATCTCTTTGCTAGCCTTATTTCTGTGGAATCTGAGAACAGATATTTCGGATCCCTTTGAAGACTATAGGGCCAAAGGAAACATCCTCCGATAACAAAGAGAAAGAAGCTCTCTGTGAATCTACTTTCTGTTCTGTGAAATCATCTCACAGACTTACAGCTTTCGCCTCAAGAAGCCTTTCGCGAAGACACTTCTTGTGGAATTGGCAAAGTGATATTTGGAAGCCCACAGAGGGCTATGGTGAAAAAGGAAATATCCTCAGATGAAATCTGCAAAGAAGCTTTCTGAGAAAATGCTTACCGTTCTGTTAATTCATCTCACAGAGTTACATCTGATTTCGGGGATCTCTTTGCTAGCCTTATTTCTGTGGAATTTGAGAAGAGATATTTCTGATCCCTTTGATGACTATAGGGGAAAGGAAATATCCTCCGATAACAAAGAGAAAGAAGCTTTCTGAGAAACTTCTTTGTGTTCTGTGAAATCATCTCACAGAGCTACAGCTTTCCCCTCAAGAAGCCTTTCGCTAAGACACTTCTTTTGGAATTGGCAAAGTGATATTTGGAAGCCTATAGAGGGCTACGGTGAAAAAGGAAATATCCTCAGAAGAAATCTGGAAAGAAGCTTTCTGAAAAACTACTTAGTGTTCTGTTAATTCATCTCACAGAGTTACATGTGTATTTCGTGGATCTCTTTGCTAGCCTTATTTCTGTGGGATCTGAGAACAGATATTTCGGATCCCTTTGAAGACTATAGGGCCAAAGGAAATATCCTCCGATAACAAAGGGAAAGAAGCTTTCTGAGAAACTTCTTTGTGTTCTGTGAAATCATCTCACAGAGTTACAGCTTTCCTCCCAAGAAGCCTTTCCCTGAAACAGTTCTTGTGGAATAGGCAAAGTGATATTTGGAAGCCCATAGAAGGCTATGGTGAAAAAGGAAATATCCTCAGATGAAATCTGGAAATAAGCTGTGTGAGAAACTGCTCTGTGATGGGTGACTTTCACTCACGGAGTTACATCTGTATTTCTTGTGTCTCTTTGCTAGACTTATTTCTGTGGAATATGAGAACAGATATTTCGGATCCCTTTGAAGACTGTAGGGCCAAAGGAAATCTCCTCCGATAACAAAGAGAAAGAAGCTTTCTGAGAAACTTCTTTGTGTTCTCTGAAATCATCACACAGAGTTACAGCTTGCACCTCAAGAAGCCTCTCGCTAAGATAGTTCCTGTGGAATTGGCAAAGTGATATTTGGAAGCCCTTAGGGGGCTATGGTGAAAAAGGCAATATCCTGAGAAGAAATGTGGAAGGAAGCTTTCTGAGAAACTGCTTAGTGTTCTGTTAATTCATCCCACAGAGTTACATCTCTATTTCGTGGATCTCTTTGCTAGCCTTATTTCTGTGGAATCTGAGAACAGATATTTCGTACCCCTTTGAAGACTATAGGGCCAAAGGAAATGTCCTCCAATAACAAAGAGAAAGAAGCATTCTGAGAAACTTCTTTGTGTTCTGTGAAATCATCTCACAGAGTTACAGCTTTCCCCTCAAGAAGCCTTTCGCTAAGACTGTTCTTGTGGAATTGCCAAAGAGATATTTGGAAGCCCATAGAGGCCTATGGTGAAAAAGGAAATATCCTCAGATGAAATCTGGAAAGAAGCTTTCTGAGAAACTGTTCTGCGATGTGTGACTTCCACTCACAGAGTTACATCTGTCTTTCATGGATCTCTTTGCTAGCCTTATTTCTGTGGAATCTGAGAACAGATATTTCGGATCCCTTTGAAGACTATTGGGCCAAGGGAAACATCCTCCGATAGCAAAGAGAAAGAAGCTTTCTGAGAAACTTCCTTGTGTACTGTGAAATCATCTTACAGAGTTACAGCTTTCCACTCAAGAAGCCTTTTGCTAAGACAGTTCTTGTGGACTTGGCAAAGCGATATTTGGAAGCCCATAGAGGGCTATGGTGAAAAAGGAAATATCCTCAGATGAAATCTGGAAAGAAGCTTTCTGAGAAACTGATTAGTGTTCTGTTAATTCGTCTCACAGAGTTACATCTGATTTCGTGGATCTCTTTGCTAGCCTTATTTCTGTCGAATCTGAGAACAGATATTTCGGATCCCTTTGAGGAGTATAGGGCCAAAGGAAATATCCTCCGATAACACAGAGAAAGAAGCTTTCTGAGAAACTTCTTTGTGTTCTGTGAAATCATCTCACAGAGTTACAGCTTACCCCTCAAGAAGCCTTTCGCTAAGACAGTTCTTGTGGAGTTGGCAAAGTGATATTTGGAAGCCCATAGAGGGCTATGGTGAAAAAGTAAATATCCTCAGATGAAATCTGGAAAGAAGCTTTCTGAGAAACTGATTAGTGTTCTGTTAATTCATCTCACAGAGTTACATCTGTATTTCATGGATCTCTTTGCTAGCCGTATTTCTGTGGAATCTGAGAACAGATATTTCGGATCCCTTTGAAGAGTATAGGGCCAAAGGAAATATCCTCCGATAACAAAGAGAAAGAAGCTTTCTGAGAAACATCTTTGTGATCTGTGAAATCATTTCACAGAGTTACAGCTTTCCTCTCAAGAAGCGTTTGGCTAAGACAGTTCTTGTGGTGTTCTCAAAGTGATATTTGGAAGCCCATAGAGGGCTATGGTGAAAAAGGAAGTATCCTCAGATAAAATCTCAAAAGAAGCTTTCTGAGAAACTGCTCTGTGACGTGTGACTTCCACTCACTGAGTTACATCTGAATTTCGTGGATCTCTTTGCTAGCCTTATTTCTGTGGAATCTGAGAACAGATATTTCGGATCCCTTTGAAGACTCGAGGGCCAAAGGAAATATCTTCCGATAACAAAGAGAAAG
>NW_020261330.1:0-3526 GCF_003255815.1 Theropithecus gelada
CATTTAAGATTATTGTAATATGTTTCAAAGACCTGTGGGTTGCAAAGATACCAGTTTACTTGTGAGGACACATCCTCCACGAAGCACCTGATGAGACCATTTGCAATTATTATTTTGTTTGGTTACTGTATAGAAACCTCAAAAGAAGATTTAGTTGTGCTCTAGCATCCCAATTGTCTTGTCTTTTCTTAATTAATTAATTAATTAATGATTTTTTTCCCTCCTGAGATGGAGACTTGGTCTTTCACTTAGGCTTAGAGTTCAGTGGCATGATGTTGGCTCCCTGCAATCTCTGCCTCCTGGGTTCAGGCAATTCTCCTGCCTCAGCCTCCTGAGTAGCTGGGATTACAGGCACCTGCCACCACACTTGGCTAATTTTTGTATTTTTAGTAGAGACGGGGTTTGACCATGTTGGTCAGACTGGTCTTGAACTCCTGATCTCAAGATCTGCCTACCTTGGCCTCCCAAAGTGTTGGGATTACAGGCGTGAGCCACTGTGCCCAGTCTGTCTTTTCTTTTCACACCCACCCTTGGTGATGAAATGTTAAATATATACTGGTGGATATTACTTTGCTGAATATTGCCTAGTGAATATTAAGTATTTATTCTTACCTTTCAGAGATGAACTTATGAATTCAGCAGGTGAAGATTTACAACTTGATAAATCAGCTTCGTGAGGTAGGTCTTCAGTCTTAAGTCAGGTTAGAAGATTATGTGAAGTAATGTTTAACGTTAATTTCTTTTAATGGTAGCTTCCACATGAAATAATATGCCTCTAAGTATTAATTATGTGCCAGGACAGGAGAATTCACGTTTTCAAAATTCTCATACTCTCTAGAACAAACTCATTTTCTTTTTATTAACCCATTTTTAAATACGTGTAAATACTACATTTTGGCTAGACAAAACTGAAAGAACAGTATTTGTCCTACTTTTGAGATGCAAGATTAATGTGGCATAATGCATTGAACAGGTTATTATTGAAGTCTACACCAGTCAACTGAACAAGCATTCATCAAATGTCCATGATACTCAGGACATAAGAAGTTTTTTTTACTAGTATGGAGCCGTGCATATTATCTTTTAATTAGATGATTTAGTTAGATATGTTTTTAAAGAAATAGAAATATAATTGATTTTCTTATTTTGGCTCTAGAGTGGAGTGGGGACGAAACAGAATGGAATCACACTGTTTGCAATTACTAAAATGGAAGGATTGCAGCAAGATCATATCCCTAGTCTCCCCATAGCAAATGTCACGTGCTAGCTTTTTTTTTTTTTTAAGATGGAGTTCTGTTCTGTCGCCCATGCTGAAGTGCAGTGGTGTGATCTCAGCTCATGGCAAGCTCACCTCCTGGGTTCAAGCAGTTCTCCCTGCCTTAGTCTCCTGAGTAGCTGGGATTATAGACCCCTGCCACCACGCCTGCCTAATTTTTGTATTTGTAGTAGAGTTGGGGTTTCACCATGTTGACCAGGCTGACCTTGGACACCTGACCTCAGGAGATTCACCCGCCTCAGCCTCCCAAAGTTCTGGGATTATGGGTGTGAGTCACTGCACTTGGATTTAATGGGATATTTCACTGCAGACTTTGATAAACAGAATATTAGCATTTATGGTGTTCTTTTTATTTTGCTCATACTATTTTTCTTTGGACTCAGTAACAAAAACAGAATTAAAGATCAAAGTATAAAAGTTAAAGACCAATACAGATTCAATAATTATGCTTTTCTACATATTGTGTTTAAATGACATCCTTTTTTCTTTTTGTTCTTACAGCTCCAACTGTAAAAGCCAAAGGTCCGGGGATGATCCCATACCGTTTTTTCCAGTCTCATGTTGGAGATTTTTATGTAGAAGTTCTTCCCAAAGGAATTTTTTTTTTTTTTGAGACAGTTTTCACTCTTGTTGCCCAGGCTGGAGTGCAATGGTGCGACCTTGGCTCACTGCAACCTCTGCCTCCTGGGTTCAAGCAATTCTTCTGCCTTAGCCTCCCGAGTTGCTGGGATTACAGGTGCCCAGCACCACGCCAGGCTAATTTTTGTATTTTTAGTGGAGATGGGGTTTCGCCATGTTGACCAGGCCGGTCTTGAACTCCTGACCTCAGGTGATCTTCCTGCCTGAGCTTCCCAAAGTGCTGGGATTAGAGGCGTGAACCCATGCCCGGCCAGAAATGTTTTTTTTAAAAAAGGCTGTCTACTAATGGAGTTCCTGGCCTGAGAGGATATTACTTTCCAAGGAAAGAATTTCCTTCATTATTTAACGGTAAGATTCCTGGATTCTTACTGGACTCTTAATCTCTGTTCTGAGTAATCCATCTTTTTTATTGTTGACCAGTAGTCATTCACCACTAGGGTTGTATTTAATGAAATCTGAGTTATTTTATGGCTTTTTTTTTCCTTTTGAGACCGAGTTTTGCTCTCATTGCCCTGGCTTGAGGGCAATGATGTGATCTCAGGTCATCACATTCTCTGCGTTCCGGGTTCAAGCTGTTCTCCTGCTCGGCCTCCCGAGTAGCTGGGTTTACAGGCATGCACCACCATGCCCAGCTAATTTTTTGTATTTTTAGTAGAGATGGTGTTTCACCAGGTTGACCAGGCTGGTCTCGAACTCCTGACCTGGGGTGATCCACCCGCCTCGGCCTCCCAAAGTGCTAGGATTACAGCACTTTAATCCTATCACCGTGCCCGTCCTGGGCCTGCTTCTTTCATTCTCTTTTTCTTTTTTTTTTCATTAGCAGGTTAAAATTGGTGACTTACTCAGACACAAGCAAAAGAATATTAGCCCAGCTTTGGAAATAGGTGTGAGCCCATGTATGATTTTCCTAGTTTCTCCTTCCCCTTCGCTTTTTGCTCTCTTGTTAGTATGTTAATTGTTTTCTCTCTCTCAATCTTTTTCCCCCATTTCTTTGGCAGACATTTTTACTTGTCTTGGAAGAGTAGGTGAAGAGCTCTTTTTAGGACTCTTTGAAAGGGTACAATATGGATGACAGTCTTGGCTAATGGTAACCAGATCCAGGGAGCCGGGGTCAGTGTGAGCTGGAATCAGTTCAAATTAGCAAAACACTGGCACTCAGTGGCAGGAATACAAGTGACCGCAAATTATTCAACACATCTGGAAAGGGATACTGACATCATCCTCAGAATCTGTGGGGAATACACATAGCCCGTAAGACACATTCCTGTTTGACCCTATAAAGATTCTTTGAAGAATAATACCCTTAGCAATTTTCTAGCCAGCTTGCCTGCTTATTTATCTTTGAGGACAACATGCCTCGTGGAGCTCCACAGTCCCCAGAGGATTCTGCATTTGAAAGTGCTGAAGCTGAGAAACTCGGTCTTGGTGGACCCCAAGAGGTCTGCTTTTCCTCTACTCATTGTTCCTTTTTTTCCCCAGCAACTGGTATTGCTGTTTAAATGGGTTGTTCTTTGCCGTTTAATTTGTTTGGTAGTGGTGTGTAGGATTTGGGTTTTCTGAATACTTTCCCAGCTGGTGACTTGAGTGGTGGTTAGGGAGGAGCTGTTTTAG
>NW_020261331.1:0-3526 GCF_003255815.1 Theropithecus gelada
TCAAATGTGGGTTTTCCTGGCAAGGTCCTTAAGTTTCGCCTGAGTCCCATATTTCTTATGCAGCCGCGACACAATCATTGCCAACTGATCACCATACACTGGATTTTCATCCTAAATAAGCCCGAGTGTAAGATCCCCGCCTCTGCTTCACACTCACCTGTCTTCAGTCAGTGCTCCTCCTTAGAGGTGGTGAGCCCACAGCGATTTATATAGAGTCCTGTTCTCCTTTTAAAAGTGTTGATCTCATCCTCTTTTGGAGAGATTTATGACATCTCATAAATTATAATAATAATCATAATAATTATAAACACTTTGAACTTATATAGGGCCTTTTATTCAAGAATGTCCTGGTAGGCTGGGTGCGGTGGCTCACGCCTGTAATCCTAGCACTTTGGGAGGCCGAGATGGGCGGATCACAAGGTCAGGAGATCGAGACCATCCTGGGCTAACACAGTGAAACCCCGTCTCTACTAAAAATACAAAAAAAAAAAAAAATTAGCCGGGCGTAGTGGCGGGCACCTGTAGTCCCAGCTACTTGGGAGGCTGAGGAAGGAGAATGGCATGAACCTGGGAGGCAGAGTTTGCAGTGAGCCGAGATTGCGCCACCGCATCCAGCCTGGGTGACAGAGCAAGACTCCCTCTCAAAACAAAAACGAAAACAAAAACAAAAACAAAACAATGTCCTGGCATTTTGCAAACATTAACCAATTCGTTTCTTGCCATACCTCAGAAGGCAGATCCTAGTTGTAGTTTAACTTTGACACATTCAGATCTAACACTTGTTTTTATTCACATCAGTTGCTGGGAATGTGGGTTACGTAAGAAAGCAAGGAAGGGAGAGAGACAGAGAAAGAGAGAGAGTGTGAGAAGGGATGAAGGGAGAAGGAAGGGAGGAAGGGAAGGAAGAAAAGGAAAAAGGAAGGAAGGAAGGAGGGGGGAGGGAGGGAATTGAATTTGATGTGTCAGAAACTCATTATTAGTTTGTATTTCAAGTAAGCAGAGCTCCTAGACCGGGGTTGGCAACTTTTTCTTATAGGCCCACATAGGCTTTTGGGCTACGTGATCTTTGTCGTAAATACTCGCCTCTGACATTGTAGCACGAGAGCGATCATAGATAATATTTAAATGAATGGCCATGACTGTTCCAAAAAACTTTCTTTACCACACCGGTGGTGGCCCTAGGGCCGTAGGTTGCTGGCCCCTGTTCTGAACTACCGAGAGATACCAATCCACAGGTCCTCAGTTCAGCCACGTGGGGAGGGGTGATCGGCTGGATGATGCTATTTTATAGACACCCAGGACCTACATCGTGTTCCAAATGTCTACATCGATAAGTACTTTGAGAGGGTTCGTATGAAGTTTCCAGGAAGGATTATTTCCCAAGTTGTGAAAAGGGTGCATTTCATGACTGAAAGAGGGAGCCCCTCCCTCACCACGCCCTGTGCCCCAGTTCAGCTGAACAGCTTGAATTTTCCCAAACACAGCACCATTGTTTGCACTAGGCCTTCCTAAAGGCTCTTTCCTTTTTATCTAACCCCTCAGGGACAGGGGCTGTGTCTCATTTGTCTTTATAACACCAGCGTGCAACACTCTGCCTGACACATATTAGACACTCGATAAAAAACACGGAATCGATGGCGCTTATCGGCTGGTTGGTATATAGTCTGACTCTTCTGCATCCTCTGCCTTAGCTCCTTCCCCACACCACCCCTCAAACACAAGCTCCATGAGAACTGTGAATCTGAGTTCTCCATGAGAACTTCATTTATAAGACTGAGTCTTCAGTGCCCAGATAACAGCCTGGCACATTGTAAGTGTTTAGTAAATCTCTGTGGAATCCGTCAATGAATGAAGAATTCCTACAACCTCACCCAGCAAGATTTGAACTGCGTTTCCAGTGCTGGGCCCCAGGTTAGACGTGGGTTCCTTGTGTTTCAGGCAACATGTGGATATTTCTACCACAGCACCTACAGCACTTGCGTCTGTTGTTGCCTTGAGAACAAAAACGAAGGCTTTTTTCCCCCTGTATTCCTTATGGCACATAAGGGGTATTCAATACATGTTTATGGAATGAGTAAATGAATGATTTAAAGCATATTGATGACTTTTTGGAAGTCACTGACTCTGCATCCTCAGTGCAGACACGGAGGGTTAAGATTCTGTTGTTCTCGGCTGGGCACAGAGCCTCACGCCCGTAACCCCAGCGCTTTGGGAGGCCAGGGCAGGTGGATCACTTGAGGTCAGGAGTTCAGACCAGCCTGGCCAACATGGCGAAACCCCATCTCTACTAAAAATATAAAAAATAGCCAGGCATGGTGGCAGGCGCCTGTAATCCCAGCTACTCGGGAGGCTGAGGCCCGAGAATCACTTGAACCAGGAGGCAGAGGTTGCAGTAAGCCAAGATCATGCCAGTGTACTCCAGCCTGGGCCACAGAGCGAGGCTCCATCTAAAATAAATAAATAAATAAAAGATCTTGTTCTCTACCCGTGGCTGAGATGGTGAGATCACAAGGCAGGGCACAGTGAGCAAGGATCCAGATTTGGACACCCTGGGAGTTCCTGAACTTTTACTCTGGGAGGGGAGTGTGAGAACACTGGATTCCTCTCTGTTGTTGGCAGAGTTGGGGTAAAAAGAGAACTAATGCACCCATTAAAAACTATATCCTGACCCCCAAAATGGAACTCTTTCATTTTTTTTTCCCAGCAAGCTCTAGCACATACCAACAATTAAAATGTACCACGGTGTGGGGAAATTTGGGGATGCCCAGTCCCACCTACAAAAGCATGTTGTCATCAGCCCAGAGGGCCACGTCCGCATCCTGGGAGGTTCTCCTGGGCAGCGGCCAGCATGTTCACTGGCAATGGCTCCACAGAGACGATGCCCACCTGCGTCCTCAGGCTTGTTCAGTCCTTGCCAGCCCCTTTATGGATAACCTTCCTTTCAAAGAGCAGGCATACACTCTCAAGTACTTACCTCCCAGACAGAGGGAGGATCCGAGACAGCCGGTATGGGAGTGGAGGAGGTATTGAAAATTTAGGTCGAGCATGGTGTTTCAGCCCTGTAATCCCAGTTTTTGGGAGGCTTGGAGGGAAGATTTACTTGAGGCCAGGAGTTCAAGACCAGCCTGGGCAACATAGTGAGACCCTCCATCTCTACAAGAAATGAAAAATAAAACGTAGCTGGGCATCATGGATCACACTTGAATCCCAGCACTTTGGGAGGCTGGGGAGGGAGGATTTGCTTGAGGCCAGGAGTTCAAGACCAGCCTGGGCAACATAGTGAAACCCTCTATCTCTAAAAGAAATGAAAAAAACAAAACAAAAACGTAGCTGGGCATCATGGCACACACCTGAATCCCAGCACTTTGGAAGGCTAAGGTGGGCAGATCACTTGAGGTTAGGAGTTTGCAACCAGCCTGGGCAGTATGGTGAAACCCTAGCTACTAAAAATACAAAAATTAGTGGGGCGTGCTGGCCACCTATAATCCCAGCTGCTCAGGAGGCTGAGGCATGAGAATTGCTTGAA
>NW_020261332.1:0-3525 GCF_003255815.1 Theropithecus gelada
AAAAAAAAAAAAAAAAAAAAAAAAAAAAAAAAAAAAGAACTTTCCTATCAAAAAGAACAGCCAGCCGGGCGCGGTGGCTCACGCCTGTAATCCCTGCACTTTGGGAGGCCGAGGCGGGCGGATCACGAGGTCAGGAGATCGAGACCATCCTGGCTAACATGGTGAAACCCCGTCTCTACTAAAATACAAAAAAATTAGCCAGGCGCGGTGGCGGGCGCCTGTAGTCCCAGCTACTCGGGAGGCTGAGGCAGGAGAATGGCGCGAACCCGGGAGGCGGAGCTTGCAGTGAGCCGAGATGGTGCCACTGCACTCCAGCCTGGGCGACAGAGTGAAGACTCCGCCTCAAAAAAAAAAAGAAAAAAAAAAGAACAGCCAGTGCAAAGACCCCCAGGCAATAGCTTTCCCAGAGTGTCTGGAAGAGGTAATGAGCAAGGGGAAGGTTGAAGGAGTTGAGCCCAGAGACCCTAAGGTCAGACTGTCTAGGGCCTTCAGGTTTTCACACTGAATGAAAAGGTACACCATCTGAGGGCTCTGAGTTCTGAGCAGAGGAGTGATATCATCTGACTTAGTATTTAAAAATCATTCCAGTTGCCTAGGGCTGAGGGATTGGGAGGTGGGTGGAGAGAGACTGCTAATGGGATGGGCTTCTTATTAGAGTGATGAAAATGCACAAAATTGGCCAGTTGTGGTGGCTCATGCCTGTAATCCCAGCACTTTGGGAGGCTGAGGCAGGTGGATCACTTGAGTTCAGGAGTTTGAGACAAGCCTGGCGAACGTGGCAAAACACCATCTCTACTAAAAATACAAAAGTTAGCCAGGTGTTGTGGTGCACAGTTATAATTACAGCTATTCGGAGGTTGAACCTGGGAGGCAGAGGTTGCAGTGAGCTGAGGTCACACCACTGCACTCCAGTCTGGGTGACACAGCAAGACTCTGTCTCAAAAAAAAAAAAAAAAAAAAAAAAAAAAAACAAAGGGCAGGGCTCGGTGGCTCACACCTGTAATCCCAGCACTTTGGGATGCTGAGGCGGGCGGATCACAAGGTCCGGAGTTTGAGACCAGCCTGGCCAATATGGCAAAACCCTGTCTCTACTAAAAATACAAAAATTAGCTGGGCATGGTGGTGGGCACATGTAGTTCCAGCTACTCGGGAGGCTGAGGCAGGAGAATTGCTTGAACCCAGGAGGCAGAGGTTGCAGTAAGCCAAGATTGCACCACTGCACTCCAGCCTTGGTGACAGAGCGAGATTCTGTCTCAAAATAAAAAGGAGGGCCGGGCGCGGTGGCTCAAGCCTGTAATCCCAGCACTTTGGGAGGCCGAGACGGGCGGATCACGAGTTCAGGAGATCGAGACCATCCTGGCTAACACGGTGAAACCCCGTCTCTACTAAAATACAAAAAAAATTAGCCGGGCGAGGTGGCAGGCGCCTGTAGTCCCAGCTACTCGGGAGGCTGAGGCAGGAGAATGGCGGGAACCCGGGAGGCGGAGCTTGCAGTGAGCTGAGATCCGGCCACTGCACTCCAGCCTGGGCAACAGAGCCAGACTCCGTCTCAAAAAAAAAATAAAAATAAAAATAAAAATAAAAAGGAAAAATGTTCAAAATTATGTGGTGATGGCCATGCAAATTTATAAATATACTAAAAATCATTGTATTGTACACTTTATGTTTTATTTACATATTTATTTACTTATTTATTTGTTATTATTATTATTATTTTTGAGATGGAGTTTCACTCTTGTTGCCCAGGCTGGAGTGCATTGGTGCGATCTCGGCTCACCGCGGCCTCTGCCTCCCAGGTTCAAGTGATTCTCCTGACTCAGCCTCCCGAGTAGCTGGGATTACAGGCATGCGCCATCATACCCGGCTAATTTTTTTTTTTTTTTTTTTTTTTTTTTTTTTTTTTTTTTGAGACAGAGTCTCGCTTAGTCGCCCAGGCTGGAGTGCAGTGGCGCAATCTCGGCTCACTGCAAGCTCCGCCTCCCGGGTTCACGCCATTCTCCTGCCTCAGCCTCCCGAGTAGCTGGGACTACAGGCGCCCGCCGCTTCGCCCGGCTAATTTTTTGCATTTTTAGTAGAGACGGGGTTTCACCATGTTAGCCAGGATGGTCTCGATCTCCTGACCTCGTGATCCGCCCGCCTCGGCCTCCCAAAGTGCTGGAATTACAGGCGTGAGCCACCGCGCCCGGCCTAATTTTGTATTTTTAGTAGAGATGGGGTTTCTCCATGTTGGTCAGGCTGGTCTCAAACTCCCGACCTCAGGTGATCCGCCCACCTCTCGGCCTCCCAAAGTGCTGGGATAACAGGTGTGAGCCACTGCGCCCAGCCTACGTATTTATTTTTTTGAGACAGAGTCTATGTCACCCAGGAGGGAGTGCAGTGACATGATCATGGCTCACTGCAGCCTTCAACTCTTGGGTTCAAACCATCCTCCCGCCTTAGCCTCCTGGGTAGCTGGGACTAGAGGCATGCCCTGTCGTACCTGCCTAATTTTTAAATGTTTTGTATAGACAAGGTCTTACTGTGTTGCCCAACTTGGTCTTGAACTCCTGGCCTCAAGTGATACTCCTACCTCAACCTCCCAAAGCACTGGGATTATAGGCATGAGCCATCACTCCTGGCCTGTTGTATACTTTATTTATTTGTTATTATTTGTTATTTTTAAGATAATAAAATATCTTAAAATGTCGCTGAGGCTGGAGTGCAGTGGTGCAATCTCAGCTCACTGCACTCTCCACCTCCCAGGCTCAAGTGATTTTTGTGCCGCAGCCACCCAAGTAGCTGAGACTACAGGTGCCTGCCACCACAACCAGCTAGTTTTTGTATTTTTAATAGAGATGGAGTTTCACCATGTTGGCAAGGCTGGTCTTGAATGCCTGAGTCACCTCAGGTGATCTGCCCGCCTCAGCCTCCAAAAGTGCTGGGATTACAGGCACTAGCTGCCGCGCCTGGCCCTGTTGTACACTTTATTTTTTTTTAATTTTTTTTTATTTTTTGAGATGGAGTCTCGCTCTGTTACCCATGCTGGAATGCAGTGGTGCAGTCTTGGCTCACTGCAACCTCTGCCTGCCAAGTTCAAAATATCCTCTCACCTCAACCTCCCGAGTAGCTAGGATTAAAGGTGTGCACCGCCACACCTGGCTAATTTTTTTAGTATTTTTAGTAGAGATGGGATTTCACCATGTTGGCCAGGCTGGTCTCCTCTCAAATGATCCACCTGCCTCAGTCTCCCAAAGTGCTGGGATTACAGGCATGAGCTACCATGCCCAGCCTGTTGTACATGTTAAATGGGTGACTTATACCTCAAGGAAGCTGTTCTGTTTTTTGTTTTTTTTTTTTTTTTGAGATGGAGTCTCGCTCTGTCGCCCAGGCTGGAGTGCAGTGGCCGGATCTCAGCTCACTGCAAGCTCCGCCTCCCGGGTTCACGCCATTCTCCTGCCTCAGCCTCCCGTGTAGCTGGGACTACAGGCGCCCGCCACCTCGCCCGGCTAGTTTTTTTTTAATTTTTTAGTAGAGACGGGGTTTCAC
>NW_020261333.1:0-387 GCF_003255815.1 Theropithecus gelada
GGAATTGGCAAAGTGATATTTGGAAGCCCTTAGAGGGCTATGGTGAAAAAGGAAATATCCTCAGATGAAATCTGGAAAGAAACTTTCTGAGAAACTGCTTAGTGTTCTCTTAATTCATCTCACAGAGATACATCTGTATTTCGTGGATCTCTTTTCTAGCCTTATTCCTGTGGAATCTGAGAACAGATATTTCGGATCCCTTTGAAGACTATAGGGCCAAAGGAAATATCCTCCGATAACAAAGAGAAAGAAACTTTCTGAGAAACTTCTTTGTGTTCTGTGAAATCATCAAACAGAGTTACAGCTTTCTCCTCAAGAAGCCTTTCGCTAAGACATTTCCTGTGGAATTGGCCAAGTGATATTTGGAAGCCCATAGAGGGCTATGGT
>NW_020261333.1:487-3525 GCF_003255815.1 Theropithecus gelada
CTCACAGAGATACATCTGTATTTCGTGGATCTCTTTGCTAGCCTTATTTCTGTGGATTCTGAGAACAGATATTTCGGATCCCTTTGAAGACTAGAGGGACAAAGGAAATATCCTCGGATAACAAAGAGAAAGAAACTTACTGAGAAACTTCTTTGTGTTCTGTGAAATCATCTCACAGAGTTACAGCTGTCCCCTCTATAAGCCTTTCGCTAAGACAGTTCTTGTGGAATTGGCAAAGTGATATTTGGAAGCCCATAGAGGGCTATGATGAAAAAGGAAAAATTCTCAGATGAAATCTGGAAGGGAGCTTTCTGAGACACACCTTAGTGTTCTGTTAATTCATCTCACAGAGTTACATCTGTATTTCGTGGATCTCTTTGCTAGCCTTATTTCTGTGAAAGGTGAGAACAGATTTTTCGGATCCCTTTGAAGACTATAGGGCCAAAGGAAATATCCTCGGATAACAAAGGGAAAGAAACTTTATGAGAAACTTCTTTGTGTTCTGTGAAATCATCTCATAGAGTTACAGCTTTCACCTCAAGAAGCATTTCGCTAAGACAGTTCTTGTGGAATTGTCAAAGTGATATTTGGAAGCCCATAGAGGGCTATGGTGAAAAAGGAAATATCCTCAGATGAAATCTGGAAAAACTTTCTGAGACACTTCTCTGTGATGTGTGACTTCCACTCACAGAGTTACATCTGTATTTCGTGGATCTTTTTGCTAGCCTTATTTCTGTGGAATCTGAGAACAGATATTTCGGATCCCTTTGAAGAATATAGGGCCAAAGGAAATATCCTCCCATAAAAAAGGGAAAGAAGCTTTCTGAGAAACTTCTTTGTGTTCCGTGAAATCATCTCACAGAGTTACAGCTTTCCCCTCAAGAAGCCTTTCTCGAAGACAGTTCTTGTGGAATTGGTAAAGTGATATTTGGAAGCCCATATAGGTCTACGGTGAAAAAGGAATTATCCTCAGATCTAATATGGAAAGAAGCTTTCTGAGAAACTGCTTAGTGTTCTGGTAATTCATCTCACAGAGTTACATCTGTATTTCGTGGTTCTCTTTGCTAGCCTTATTTCTGTGGAATCTGAGAAGAGATATTACCGATCCCTTTGAAGACTATAGGGCCAAAGGAAATATCCTCAGATAACAAAAAGAAAGAAACTTTCTGAGAAACTTCTTTGTGTTCTGTGACATCATCTCACAGAGTTCCAGCTTTCCCCTCAAGAAGCCTCTCGCTAAGACAGTTCTTGTGGCATTGGCAAAGTGATACTTGGAAGCCCATAGAGGGCTATGGTGAAAAAGGAAATATCCTCAGATGAAATCTGGAAAGAAACTTTCTTAGAAACTGCTTAGTGTTCTGTTAATTCATCTCACAGAGATACATCGGCATTTCGTGGATCTCTTTCCTAGCCTTATTTCTGTGGAATCTGAGAACGGATATTTCGGATCCTTTTGAAGGCTATAGGGCCAAAGGAAATACCCTCCGATAACAAAGAGGAAGAAACTTTCTGAGAAACTTCTTTGTGTTCTCTGAAATCATCACACAGAGTTACAGCTTTCCCCTCAAGATGCCTTTCGCTAAGATACTTCTTGTGGAATTGGCAAAGTGATATTTGGAAGCCCATAGAGGGCTATGGTGAAAAAGGAAATATCCTCAGATGAAATCTGGAAGGAAGCTTTCTGAGAAACTCCTTAGTGTTCTGTTAATTCATCTCACAGAGTTACATCTGTATTTCGTGGATCTCTTTGCTAGCCTTATTTCTGTGGAATCTGAGAAGAGATATTTCGGTTCCCTTTGAGTCTATAGGGCCAAAGGAAATATCCTCAGAAAACAAAGGGAAAGAAACTTTATGAGAAACTTCTTTGTGTTCTGTGAAATCATCTCACAGAGTTACAGCTTTCACCTCAATAAGCATTTCGCTAAGACAGTTCTTGTGGAATTGTCAAAGTGATATTTGGAAGCCCATAGAGGGCTATGTGAAAAAGGAAATATCCTCAGATGAAAACTGGAAAAACTTTCTGAGACACTTCTCTGTGATGTGTGACTTCCACTCACAGAGTTACATCTGTATTTCGTGGATCTCTTTCCTAGCCTTATTTCTGTGGAATTTGAGAACAGATATTTCGGATCCCTTTGAAGACTATAGGACCAAAGGAAATATCCTCGGATAACAAAGAGAAGGAAACATTCTGAGAAACTTCTTTGTGTTCTGTGAAATCACCTAACAGAGTTACAGCTTTCACCTCAAGAAGCCTTTCGCTAAGACAGTTCATGTGGAATTGGCAAAGTGATATTTGGAAGCCCATAGAGGGCTATGGTGAAAAAGGAAATATCCTCAGATGAAATCTGGAAAGAAGCTTTCTGAGAAACTGCTTAGTGTTCTGTTAATTCATCTCACAGAGTTACATCTGTATTTCGTGGATCTTTTTGCTAGCCTTATTTCTGTGGAATCTGAGAACAGATATTTCGGAACCCTTTGAAGACTATAGGGCCAAAGGAAATATCCTCCCATAAAAAAGGGAAAGAAGCTTTTTGAGAAACTTCTTTGTGTTCTGTGAAAACATCTCACAGAGTTACAGCTTTCCCCTCAAGAAGTCTTTCGCTAAGACAGTTCTTGTGAAATTGACAAAGGGATATTTTGAAGCCCATAGAGGGCTACGGTGAAAAAGGAATTATCCTCAGATGAAATCTGGAAAGAAGATTTCTGAGACACTGCTCTGTGATGTGTGACTTCCACTCACAGTTATATCTGTGTATCGTGGATCTCTTTGCTAGCCTTATTTCTGTGGAATCTGAGAACAGATATTTCGGATCCCTTTGAAGACTATAGGGCCAAAGGAAATATCCTCCCATAACAAAGAGAAAGAAGCTTTCTGAGAAAATTCTTTGTGTTCTGTGAAGTCATCTCACAGAGTTAAAGCGTTCCCCTCAAGAAGCCTTTCGCTAAGACAGTTCTTGTGGAATTGGCAGAGTGATATTTGGAAGCCCTTAGAGGGCTATGGTGAAAAAGGAAATACCCTCAGATGAAATCTGGAA
>NW_020261334.1:0-3525 GCF_003255815.1 Theropithecus gelada
TTCTTTAGATAAAATCAAAATTTCTGACTTTTATTTAAAAAGTCACCAACAGGTTTCAACCACAGTCTTAGCAGTTATAATGTGGAAAGCAGTGAGGAGATGAGATTTACAAGCTACTGGGCTCTTTCATATTGGCTTAGAAGAGAGAGTGAGGTGTCCATCAGGTTCTCAAGCTCCTTTTCTATTGAAGGAAGCAATGCTTGGTTCAACTAAGTAGGGCATTCAGTCTACTCAGTCTAAAAACGTGGGTAGAAGAAACGAACGAGAGAGAAAGAAGGTCATGCTCTGGGGAGACAGGGAGAAAGAAAGAGAGATAAAAGAATGAGAGAGAGGGAAGAAGAGAGAGAAGCAGGAGAGAAGGACGGAGGGGACAGAGAGAGAGAGAGAGAGAGAGAGGCAGGAGGGAGAGGGATGAGGGAGAGATAGGTGGAGGAATATGAGAGGAGACAGGGAGCCTGTACCCGATTCTTCCATTTTTCCAACCTCCCATTTCCCTGGCCCACCTCACCTGGAAGAGGCATCAGGAATATGAAGAGGAACGAGAAGAGGAGATACAGGACCTTCATGGCTGATGGCTGGGAGCTTCACCAGGAGCTGAGTCTGGGGAAGACACCGAGCCTCCCACCTTATAAAGGTCCTGGCCCGTGGTCACCGGGTAGAGTTCAGAACTGGTATTGGCTGCAATGCTCATTACAGGGATTAGAATTCAACCACTTACCTGTGAGTCAGAGAATGATCCTCAAAGAACAATGCACAAGCAGGAGATCTTATGCAAATTTGGACTCGGGAAACCCCAGAAAATCCCATCCTCCTGCTTTGGGACCAGAAAATTCCTCTTATCTTGCGCCTCTTAAAATCCAGTGTATGAGTAGAATGAGGGACTGGACCTGTCTCACAAGGGAACAAACTCAAACTCAGGGTCTGTAACCTGCCACTCACCTGCTGCCCACTCTGTGAGACGCCCTGTTTTTCCTGAGTGTTTGTGGGCAGTCTCAGGCCAAATTGAGAGGTCTTTCCATGTAATTCTACCCATTGCTGGAACATTCAGCTCCTGGGGATGATACAGGGCTGGCTCAAACTCAAGGACCCTGGAGGGTCTCAGGGCTTCTGGCGGCACCAGGAGCATGGTGGGCCCCGTCCTCCCAGGTGATCCGAGCTAGTGAAATTCATGTGAAAGCTCCCCTGAAACTCCCCATCTTCCCCCCGGGACGGAGATGAGGCAGATGGGTGCCCGCTTCCTTCCTCTGAGAAGGAAAATGGGAGGGTGGGATTGTGACTACATGTGTACCCTCAGAGTCCACCTAGGCCCGGGCCAGGAGGTGGCCTTTGGCCCACAGTTGAATTCCTTAGGCTCACACCATCACTCAGGGAAGGTCAGCTCCACAGGACTTCAGGGCTCTGGGAGCCAGGCTTTCTCTGCTTTCTACAGATGTCAGCGTGAAGGGAGCTCACTGTTGCTGGGATTTGGTGGAGCAGCACGGAGTGGGGGTGCAAGGCCTCCACATAGTCTCCTTGTTGGTGATGGGACACACTTTTGAAAGAGCCCGATGTTTTCAGGGCTGTGTGAAGTCTCTAAGGTCTCTCAGGAGCCTGTCCTTTCTCTGCAACCCAGAGGAGCAATTGGCGGCCACAGGCAGTGGACAGAGCCCTGTGCCAGGCCCTCAGGAGAGGACGTTTCTCGGGAAAATGAGAGACCTTCATCCTAGTTCCTCCCTCTTTGGATCTAAGGGTAGTTTGAGAAACAAGCAGGCCCCAGTGTCCGTGTCTGTGATGTCTCGGCAGTGCAGCTGTGACAGAGCCATGGGGACGATGAGCCTTTACTCATGGCCTGCCTGGTCTCTTCCTTTAAAATGTCAGGTTCTGAAGAACCCTGATTCCTGTCAGGCCAGGGGTGGATTTAAAGGAAGCTGGTAATGATATTGTGTGGCCAAGATACTTAATGACATTTTTATAAAGGGAAGTTTCTGGACCTAGTATGGTGGCTCACGCCTGTCATCCCAGCTCTTTGGGAGGCCAAGGCAGGTGGATCACGTGAGGTCCGGAGTATGAGACCAGTTTGACCAACATGAAAAAACCCCGTCTCTATGAAAAATACAAAAATTAGCCAGGCATGGTGACTTACACCTATAATTCCAGGTATTTGGGAAGTTGAGGCACGGGAATCGCTCACGATAGAGCAAGACTCAGTCTCAAAGCAAAAAACAAAGAAGGTTCTGACGGTGTATGCAAAGAGAGGGCTGGGTCAGGTGCTGTCAGAATTGCTAAACAAATATGCATCCAGGGCTGGAGCTCAGTCACCAGGGAGTCACTCGGATTGTCAGGAGTTTGTCTCCCTGTGTGTTGAGCAGGCTGGAATTGAGGGGCAGACTCATTCATTCCTGACACTAAAACTATTTCTTCCTGGTGAAGAAAGCATACAGAGAAACGGAATAGGAAATAAAGCCTTTATGTGCTCTGCCTAAATTAATAATTTATGGCCTTTTTTTTTTTTTTTGGTATATTTGCATGTCACCTTTAGAAAGTAAGGGGCAGCCCTCACTTGCTGCTGATGACCTGCCTCACCACGCGCCTGTCCTGCCACCGCCTCGCAGAAATGCTTCAATGACCCACAGTCTTTTGCCAGATGAGCGCGGTGTCCAGGGTACTGGCTCCTCATCTCACTCGGACTGATGCCAAAGATGTACAATTTGGTGCCAATGTCCAAGCCTTAATGCTTCAAGGTGTAGGCCTTTTAACCGATGCTGTAGCCTTATAATGGGGCCAAAGGGAAGAACAGTGATTACTGAACAGAGCTGGGGAAGTCCCAAAGTAACAAAAGATGGTGTGACTGATGCAAAGTCAATTGACTTAAAGGATAAATATGAAAACACTGGAGCTAAACTTGTCCAAGATGTTGCCAATAACACAAATGAAGAGACTGGGGACGGCACTCCCACTGTTACTGCACTGGTACCCTCTCTTTCCAAGTAAGGCTTCCAGAAGGTTAGCAAAGGTGCTAATTCCAGTGCAAATCAAAAGAGGTGTGACGTTAGCTGTTGATGTTGTATTCGCTGAACTTAAAAAGCAGTCTGAACCTGTGACCAAACCTGAAAATTGTGCAGGTTGCTACAATTTCTGCAAATGCAGACAAATTGGTAACATCATCTCTGATGCAATGAAAAAGGTTAGAAGAAAGGGTGTCATCACAGTAAAGTTTGGAAAAACGTTGACTGATGAATGAGAAATTATTGAAGACATGAAAATTTGACAGAGGATATATTCCTCCATACTTTATGAACACATCAAAAGGTCTGAAATGTGAATTCCAGGATGCCTATGTTCTGTTGCGTGAAAAGAAAATTTCTAGTGTCCAGTCCATTGTACCTGCTCTTGAAATTGCCAGTGCTCACCGTAAATCTTTGGTCATAATTGCTGAAGACATTGATGGAGAAGCTCTAAGTATACTTGTCTCTAATAGGCTAAACGTTGATCTTCAGGTTGTGGCAGTCAAAGCTCCAGGGTTTGGTGACAATAGATAGAATCAGC
>NW_020261335.1:0-3525 GCF_003255815.1 Theropithecus gelada
AAGCATCCTGGGGAGCTTAGTGAGTTGAAGGCACTGCAATTCCTCCCCAAATGAGGCATCAGGTTTTGGTGGATCCTCGAGCCCAGGAAGGCAATAGACAAGGCATCAGGGTTCACCGGAAGACACAACAAAATTGCAGTGAGGAAGGGCTGCAGTCAAAGGTTTTTGTTTTTTTTTTTTTTGTTTTTTTTGTTTTTTTTTTTTTGAGACGGAGTCTCGCTCTGTCGCCCAGGCTGGAGTGCAGTGGCCGGATCTCAGCTCACTGCAAGCTCCGCCTCCCGGGTTCACGCCATTCTCCGGCCTCAGCCTCCCGAGTAGCTGGGACTACAGGCGCCCGCCACCTCACCCGGCTAGTTTTTTGTATTTCTTAGTAGAGACGGGGTTTCACCGTGTTAGCCAGGATGGTCTCGATCTCCTGACCTCGTGATCCACCCGTCTCGGCCTCCCAAAGTGCTGGGGTGCTCCACGAGAAGCGGTTCTCAGGGCTCTAAGCAGCAGGCAGAAGATTATTGCATGTGTGGTTAGGTGATGGTGACCTACAGTTTTCACTGGGAACTGGCATCAAGAGTAACTCGACCTCCTACTCATGCACGTTTCTCTCTGTTTCTTTGCATTTTGTGTCTCTCTCCCCATCTCTCTCGCTCCTTATCCTCTCAGATTCCTCTCTCTCTCTCGCCATCTCTCTTCCTCTCTCTCACTCCCTTCTCCCCATCTTTCTTTCTCTCTCCTTCTTTTCCACTTCTCTCTCCATCCTCATCTCGCTGCATGCCACTGTTCATGCTCCTGGGAATCCACGTGGATGGGTGGACACGGGACTCCTAGGCTAATTTTCATGGCACAAGCACAGGGCTGTAGGACCTCGGTCCCCCACCTCCCAGCACCCTCAAAATGAGAGGTGTGGGGTGTGCCCGTGCTCTCCTGGGCAGGCGCCTCACATTTCAGGAAGCAAAGTGCAGGACAAAGCTGGCACAAGTGACATCCCTGTGTGGCTGCCAGCTTCCAGCTTGGGATCTGCTGAGGCCAGAGGACACCTGCCCAGGACAGACCCTGCACCAGGGTGGGGGTAGGGGTGGGTTTTGGCGTGGGAATGGGGATGGGAGCAGCCACTGCAAACCAGTCCCTGGCTGGCTTCCTGCCCTGCACCTTGTCATGCAAGGCCTCCCCTCCCACCCCTACTCCTGCCCCTCACTACCTCCACCCCTAGGCTGCCCAGATCCAGGCTCCAGAAGTCTCTAGAGGATCCAAGAACTAAGGGCAACCACTGGGCTCCTCAGCCCCGAGTCCATGTCAGTCACCCCTCTGCAGGCTGACAAACCTTGGCTGTCACTGATCCTCCACCCCAAACCAGCCACAGCCCCATCACCCCACCAGCATTACCACCTCCTCCTAACCACAGCCCTGAGAGCTCTACTTCCTGGTAAACTTCCCCCTTCCCACCCCAGTCCAGGGAAGCCCAAAGGCCAGCGCCCTCCACCCACCCTTCCTGGGGCCACTCTACTGTCTGCTTGCCCAGATGTCTTAAGCTGGCTTTCCCAAGCTAGAACAGATAACAGGGATGAGCCCCCAGCTTCTGCCAGGAAGATTTGCCAAAATATTCTCCATTTAGAAGCAGGGGCAGTGACAGGGCCTAGGGATGACCCCAGGGTTGTCACTCAAGCAGCAAGAAGGGCAAGGAGCCCAGTTTACTGCCCTTACCCTTGGAGGACTTGGCCAGGGCTTCACAAGGCCCTGCAGGGGCAGCAGGGGGGCAAATCCACCCTTCTCTGGAAGAAGTAGCCACGATCCCCAGGAAGCAGCAGATGGGGGTGCACTGGCAGAGCCCTCACGTGCTGCGGTGCAGGGCCAGCAGGTCTGTACTCAGCCTTAGCCCTGGGGAGTCGCAAAATAAACTGAGACCCTTACAGGTTTGGCTCTGAGTCCCCACCCAAAACTGATGTAGAATTGTAATCCTCTTGTGTCAAGGGAGGAACCTGGTGGGAGGGGATTGGATGTGGGGACAGTTTCCCCCATGCTGCTCCCCTGAGAGTGAGGGAGTTCTCAGGAGAGCTGATGGTTTTATTTTATTTTATTTTATTTTATTTTTTTTTTTTGAGACGGAGTCTCACTGTGTCTCCCAGGCTGGAGTGCAGTGGCGCGATCTCGGCTCACTGCAAGCTCCGCCCCCCGGGTTCACGCCATTCTCCCGCCTCAGCCTCCCAAGTAGCTGGGACTACAGGCGCCCGCTACCGCGCCCGGCTAGTTTTTTTGTATTTTTAGTAGAGACGGGGTTTCACCATGTTAGCCAGGATAGTCTCGATCTCCTGACCTTGTGATCCACCCGCCTCGGCCTCCCAAAGTGCTGGGATTACAGGCTTGAGCCACCGCGCCCGGCCAAGCTGATGGTTTTAAAGTGGCACTTCCTCGTTCTCAACTCACTCCCTCCTGCCGCCTTGTGATGAAGGTGCCTGCTTCCCCTTTACCTTCGGCCATGATTGTAAGTTCCCTGAACTGCGAGTCAATTAAGCCTGTTTCCTTTATAAATTACCGAATCTCAGGTCTTTCTTTATAGCAGTGTGAAAACAAACCAATACAGACCCCTTCCCTGAGGTGCCTTCTCCTTAGGTAACCAGTTGTCCCCATGCTCTTCTTCCCCCTGGTCTTTCTGTTCCCCTCCTGAGGCCCAAGTGATCCACATGGCCAACCCCAGCCCCATCCTACTGCAGGCCTGTGTGGCTACTGGAGAGCCCATGCTCATTTCCTCACCCCGAGGGGGCCTGATATGCTTTCTGGATCCTGGAGGAAACTGACCCCCTATTCTCATGCTGGTGCAACTTCTTCCAAGACCTCAAAACTGGACAGTGTGAACTGGTCTTTTTTCTTATCTCTTCTTGCTAGGACTGTCATTGGGACAATCATAGATGGGTGTGGGAGTAGAGGACAATGGATCAATAGATGGATGGACAGTAGTCCAGGGAGGATATCCCTGTCTGTCCTGAACTGGGCCCCTCCTCCAATGTGCAGCCTTCCTGAGTGAGTTTATACAATCGTCCCTTGGTATCCATGGAGGATTAGTTCTAGGGTCCCGGGGATGCCAAAATCCATGGATGCTCAAGTCTCTGACATAACATGGGCTAGCATTTACATACAAGCTATGCGCATCCTCCCCTAGACATTAGACCATCTCTAGATTGTTCATGATATGTAATACAATGCAGATGCTATATAAATGGTTGTGATAACTATATTGTTTAGGGAATGATGACAAGAACAAAGTCTGCACATGTTCAGTAGAGACATAACCATCCAATTTATTTTCTGAATATTTTCCATCTGCTGTTGGCTGAATCCACAGAAGCAGAGTACCCGGATACAAGGGCCAAGTGTGCCTTGAGAGTAGGGTGGGTGAGGCTGCTAATGAGTACAGGGGAGCAGGTATCGATCAGGAGGGCCCTGCACTGGGGCATCTGGACACCCTGTCTCAGGACCTGAGACTCCGTTTGGATGGCACAGGCCGACTTAGCCCAGGCTGGTCTAGACTTCGCTTGC
>NW_020261336.1:0-3524 GCF_003255815.1 Theropithecus gelada
TTGGGAGGCCAAGATGGGAGGATTCTTTGAGCTCAGGAGTTCAAGACTAGCCTGGGTGACATAGTAAGACCTCATCTCTACTAAAAATAAAAAAATAAAAATTAGCCAAGCATGGTGGTACGTGCCTGTAATCCCAGCTACTCAGGAAGCTAAAGTGGGAAGATCATTTGAGCCCAGTAGTTCAAAGCTGCAGTGAGCTCACATGACTGCACTCCAGCCTGGGTGACAGAGCAAGGCGCTGTCCAAAAAATAAAAAAATAAAAAAAAGCCAACCAAAGAATTTGAACACATTGTCTTTATTCTGGCTTTACAAGGAATTTCAGTATATGAAGAGATTTCCTTGTTAAATTATTTTGCTAAAATATTTAAATAATAGCTGGCATTAATGAGTGAGTGTGATGTTCTAGGTATACTTTCAGGTACCTTAACTGTAATAATTTATGGAAACCTTACAATAGGTTTACCTTCATTTTGCAAATGAGGAGACTGAGGCTCAGAGGGACTAAGCAACCTTCCCAAAGTTTCCCATCTGGTAAGTGATGAAGCTGGCTTACAATCACAAAGCAGCTTATTTGAAGCTACTTTTGAACTCTCAGATATTCCAACACATTAAATCAATTAGCATCAACTAGCATTTCTAACGACTTTTTGATTTGGTTCTACTTGCTGCATCTGCAGTTACTGTCATTCATCCACAAACTAAATATGCTTTGTCACTCTCCTGATTTTTAAAGTGCTCTCTTCTCCTGAACTTGACAAAAGCTGAATATTCACTCAGGAAGCAAATAACTGGTGAAATCTATTTAAACCATCCATGCCACAGATCTGAAACTGTCATGGGTAGTTTAGTAATTTTTGAGAATCCACAACGCCCTTAGAACTGTACAGAAGATGAAAGAATATTATCTCTACCTCACCCTCTTAAAAAAGCCAGAGAAAAAAAACAGCAGAACTTCTTGTTCCTGTATCTGCTGGCACATCATATGCTTTTAGATATGATCATCGAGACAAGCAGTGTTTCATTTTTCATTTTAAGCCCCACCCTACAACCAGCAGAAGAGAAAGGTTTCTAAATCATGCAGACCCATGTTACTTTTCCAGTGGAGCTGGTGAGGGAGTAAGGTGCTGTTTTTAATTCTGGAAACCAGCACACACAATAGAAGTCTGATCCTACAAAACCATACCTCTGGGATAGCATCACCTTTCAGTCTCATAACATTTAATTGCCTACATAATTCACACTTTTAGAGTATAATTACGGGTTAATATCACATTTGCACGCAAACTTCACACAGGCACAATAAATCAATTACAGCAGCCTGAAAAGTCAAAGACACATCTCTGAGGTATCTACTTATCCATAAGCCTGTTTAGAAAAATTTCCCTTCCCTTTTTAGTTTGTCTCCAGGGCTAATGCTTAAATCCAGAAGCCTGAACTTTCCCATCATTTCCACATCTCTTTTACTCAAGGAGAGCTCCAAACTCCATTTTAGGACTTTTTCTCAAACAGGTTCTCTTAATGGTAATATTCAAATAAAGGTAGAAATATTTCAATATTAATAATTAGTCTTTAGTGGGTTTTATCATTTGCAATTTACTACCTCATATATTTTTCTTGTAACACACCAAGCAACCCTGTGACATGTCATGTGAGTGACTTGTGATTATCAGCATTTTACACATAAAAAATGTGACCTGAGAGAGGCGATGTAATATTATTACTGGTTACATGGCTGGGAGATATTACAGTCAAGATTCATACCTAGGTTTTCCGAGGCTGAAATGTTCAGCAAAAATCCACTTTAATATGAATCAGGCCATATGCACACACATTTTATTAAACAAAAATCTAGAAAATATCCCAAGAGTAGATTGTAAGCATTCCCTGAGGTATTTTCTATGAATTCAAGCATACTACAGCTACCACCACATAAAAGACAGATGTGAAACCAGACTCAAAATGAAAACCAACAGAACTATTTTTATTGCCCACGCTTTGTATAAAAAGCAAGAGGAGAAAAAAGCCTGAAGATCAAATGACAAAGAACTTTCTAAATCTGTCACTTAGTAACATATTGCTAAATTCTTGTTCTCTTTGTCCCAACATGTTAAAAGTCTGCCTTCTACAGAAGATTTTATGTTCTTTCTCTGTCTCTCAATACTCTACCTTCTCGAGTGCAATGGGAGAATGACAGGGTGACTGATTAATACACGCATAATATCAAAAATGTGTAAGACATGTGTAAAGAGAATTTTTTTTTGTCTTTGACATTGTTTGTGTTCCTCCCATTTATACTAATTTTTCAGGTATGGGTATTGTATTTTGAAGATCCAGCATACTGCAAAGCCATTTAAACACAGAGGACATAACTTTCGCCTTGGGAGATGCACACGTGCCCACAAAACCCGCCCCTGAGTTGCCCCTTTCTCTATGTCTGCATTTCAGACCATCACTAAAACATTTGTGGGCAGCTCATAATTCTTGCCAAATCCATATTTAACCTTCTGCAGTCACATTAGTGGACATGGCTTCGGCATTTGTTGCCTAGAAAACAGATCAATAGACTCTACATTTTGAAGGGCATCAAATCCTCCCGGTCTGGAGCAGAGAGGCGGTGGGCCTGAGAAGAGCCAGCAGCAGTCAGATTGAGCCTCACGGTGCTGCCTGCACTGGACGGAACAGAACCTTTCTGGGACTTGCCGGGCATCCCTCGCCTAGCGGGGGCTAAGTTGCTGTGCTTCTCCTGGGCACTCAGAAATGCATCAGCCTGGACCAGCAAATCAAGGCCGAAGCGCAAACAAATTACAGTCTGTGTGTGGCCAGAGCAATCCCAACGACTCCCTTGATTAAACTTCAGAGGGGTTTCAAAACGTCTGCAGGTAGACGCATTCCAGCCCAGCTGTCTTTTCTCCCTTCAGCATCTTCAACAAACTGTTGGGCAAGATTACAGGACAGTCTCCCTTTCCCTATTATATATTTCTGTAACAATTTGAGTCTCTTTAAATGGTAAGCAGATATCCTTCTTATTAGAAAAAAAATACTTAAAAATTACCTCCAGCTCAATATTCTTTATTATCATTGCTGTATCTGAATAACACGTTCAAATGAAAACTGTGTTGCCTCTGTTTGAGTCCCAATCATTAAGGGCTGAGCTGCTTCCAAAGACCATGAAGAATGTGCTTCTGTTCAATTTAAATGATTATCTCAATGTGGAATACGAGTAGGTTTTGTTGGGGTCTTTGAAACCGTTTCTGGGTCGCATATCATAAAGTCTGAGCCATTCATAACCATGAATAAAATGACAAGTTGTAAATGAGTAAAATGTAAAATTGCATGCACTGCAATTTGACCCTTTCATTCAAAAGCTGAAAACTCTGTCTTAGTTCTGGAAATTCCTTCAATAGACAGAGCTGGAAATATTCCAGCAAACTGTATGTTTGTTTTATAAATAAAACACACCATATCACATATCCAATGTCAAAAATGCTCTTGGCTCTACCTTCAAAGGCTACCTCAGACCTAA
>NW_020261337.1:0-1691 GCF_003255815.1 Theropithecus gelada
AGCCTTATTTCTGTGGAATCTGAGAACAGATATTTCGGATCCCTTTATTTGAAGACTATAGGGCCAAAGGAAATATTCTCCGATGACAAAGAGAAAGAAGCTTTCTGAGAAAGTTCTTTGTGTTCTGTGATATCATCTCAGAGAGTTACAGCTTTCCCCTCAAGAAGCCTTTCGCTAAGACAGTTCTTGTGGAATTGGCAAAGTGAGATTTTGAAGGCCATAGAGGGCTATGGTGAAAAAGGAATTATCCTCAGATGAAATCTGGAAAGAAGCTTTCTGAGAAACTGCTCAGTGTTCTCTTAATTCATCCCACAGAGTTACATCTGTATTTCGTGGATCTCTTTGCGAGCCTTGTTTCTGTGCAATCTGAGACCAGATATTTCGGATACCTTTCTTCGAAGAGTATAGAGCCAAAGGAAATATCCTCCGATAACGAAGAGAAAGAAGCTTTCTGAGAAACTTCTTTGTGTTCTGTGAAACCATCTCTCAGAGTTACAGCTATCCCCTCAAGGAGCCTTTTTTCTAAGACGGTTCTACTGGAAGTGGCAAACTGATATTTGGAAGCCCATAGAGGGCTATGGTGAAAAAGGAAATATCCTCAGATGAAATCTGGAAAGAAGCTTTCTGAGAAACTGTCCTGTGATGTGTGACTTCTACTCACAGAGTTACATCTGTATTTCGTGGATCCCTTTGCTAGATTTTTTTCTGTGGAATCTGACAACAGATGTTTCGGATCCCTTTCTTCGAAGACTATAGGGCCAAAGGAAATATCCTCCGATAAGAAAGAGAAGGAAGCTTTCAGAGAAATTTCTTTGTGTTCTGTGAAATCATCTCCCAGAGTTACCGCTATCCCCTCAAGAAGCCTTTGGCTAAGTTAGTTCTTCTGGAAGTGGCAAAGTGATATTTGGAAGCCCATAGAAGGCTTTGGTGAAAAAGGAAATACTCTCAGATGAAATCTGGAAAGAAGCTTTCTGAGAAACTGCTCTGTGATGTGTGACTTCTACTCACAGAGTTACATCTGTATTTCGTGGATCTCTTTCCTAGCCTTATTTCTGTGGAATCTGACAACAGATATTTTCGATCCCTTTGAAGAGTATAGGGCCAAAAAATATCCTCCGATAACAAAGAGAAAGAAGTTTTCAGAGAAACTTCTTTGTGTTCTCTGAAATCATCTCACAGAGTTACAGCTTTCACTTCAAGAAGCCTTTCTCCAAGACAGTTCTTGTGGAATTGGCAAAGTGATATTTGGAAGCCCATAGAGGGGTATGGTGAAAAAGGAAATGTACTCAGATGAAATCTGGAAAGAAGCTTTCTGAGAAACTTCTTAGTGTTCTGTTAATTTATCTCACATAGTTACATCTGTATTTCGTGGATCTCTTTCCCAGGCTTCTTTCTGTGGAATCTGAGAACAGATATTTCGTATCCCTTTGAAGACTATACGGCCAAAGGAAATATCCTCCGATAACAAAGATAAAGAAGCTTTCTGAGAAACTTCTTTGTGTTCTGAGAAATGATCTCACAGAGTTACAGTTCTCCCCTCAAGAAGCATTTCGCTAAGACAGGACTTGTGGAATTGGAAAAGTGATATTTGGCAGCCCATAGAGGGCTATGGTGAAAAAGGAAATATCCTCAGATGAAATCTGGAAAGAAGCTTTCTGAGAAACTGCTTAGTGTTCTGTTAATTCATCTCA
>NW_020261337.1:1706-3524 GCF_003255815.1 Theropithecus gelada
CATCTGTATTTCGTGGATCTCTTTGCTAGCCTTATTTCTGTGGAATCTGGGACCATATATTTCGGATCCCTTTCTTTGAAGACTATAGGGCCAAAGGAAATATCCTCCGATAAAAAACAGAAATAAGCTTTCTGAGAAACTTCTTTGTTTCTGTGAAATCATCTCACGGAGTTAAAGCTATCCCCTCAAGAAGCCTTTCGCTAAGACAGTTCTTGTGGAATTGGCAAAATGATATTTGGAACCCCATAGAGGGCTATGGTGAAAAAGGAAATATCCTCAGATGAAATCTGGAAAGAAGCTTTCTGAGAAACTACTCTGTGATGTGTGACTTCTACTCACAGAGTTACATCTGTATTTCGTGGATCTCCCTGCTAACCCAATCTCTGTGGAATCTGAAAACAGATATTTCGGATCCCTTTGAAGACTATAGGGCCTAAGGAAATATCCTCCGATAACAAAGAGAAAGAAGCTTTCTTAGAAACTTCTTTGTGTTCTGTGAAATCATCTCACAGAGTTACAGCACTGCCCTCAAGAAGCCTTTCGCTAAGACAGTTCTTGTGGAATTGGCAAAGTGATATTTGCAAGCCCATAGAGGGCTATGGTGAAAAAGGAAATATCCTCTGATGAAATCTGGAAAGAAGCTTTCTGAGAAACTGCTTAGTGTTCTGTTAATTCATCTCACAGAGTTACATCTGTATTTCGTGGATCCCTTTGCTAGCTTACTTCTGTGGAATCTGAGAACAGATATTTCGGATCCCTTTCTTTGAAGTCTACAGGGCCAAAGGAAATATCTTGCGATAACAAAGAGAAAGAAGCTTTCTGAGAAACTTCTTTGTGTTCTGTGAAATCATCTCACAGAGTTACAGCACTGCCCTCAAGAAGCCTTTCGCTAAGACAGTTCTTGTGGAATTGGCAAAGTGATATTTGCAAGCCCATAGAGGGCAATGGTGAAAAAGGAAATATCCTCAAATGAAATCTGCAAAGAAGCTTTCTGAGAAACTGCTCTGTGATGTGTGACTTCTACTCACAGAGTTACATCAGTATTTTGTGGATCTCTTTGGTAGCCTTCTTTCTGTGGAATCTGAGAACAGATATTTCAGATCCTTTTGAAGACTATAGGGCCAACGGAAATATCCTCCGATAACAAAGAGAAAGAAGCTTTCAGAGAAACTTCTTGGTGTTCTGTGAAATCATCTCACAGAGTTACAGCTTTCCCCTCAAGAAGCCTTTCGCTAAGACAGTTCTTGTGGAATTTTCAAAGTGAGATTTGGAAGCCCCTAGAGGGCTATGCTGAAAAAGGAAATATCCTCAGATGAAATCTGGAAAGAAGCATTCTGAGAAACTGCTTAGTGTTCTGTTAATTCATCTCCCAGAGTTACATCTGTATTTCGTGGATCCCTTTGCTAGCTTATTTCTGTGGAATCTGAGAACAGATATTTCCGATCCATTTGAAGACTATGGGGCGTAAGGAAATATCCTCCGATAAAGAAGAGAAAGAAGCTTTCTGAGAAACTTCTTTGTGTTCTGTGAAATCATCTCACAGAGTTACAGCTCTGCCCTCAAGAAGCCTTTCGCTAAGACAGTTCTTGTGGAATTGGCAAAGTGGTATTTGGAAGCCCATAGAGGGCTATGGTGAAAAAGGAAATATCCTCAGGTGAAATCAGGAAAGAAGCTTTCTGAGAAACTGCTTAGTGTTCTGTTAATTCATCTCACAGTGTTACGTCTGTATTTGCTAGTCTTATTTCTGTGGAATCTGAGAACAGATATTTCGGATCCCTTTCTTTGAAGACTCTAGGGCCAAAGGAAATATCCTCCGAT
>NW_020261338.1:0-9256 GCF_003255815.1 Theropithecus gelada
TTTGTCAGATGGGTAGATTGCAAAAATTTTCTCCCATTCTGTAGGTTGCTTGTTCACTCTGATGGTAGTTTCTTTTACTGTGCAGAAGCTCTTTAGTTTAATTAGATCCCATTTGTCTATTTTGGCTTTTGTTGCCATTGCTTTTGGTGTTTTAGTCATGAAGTCTTTGCCCATGCCTATGTCCTGAATGGTATTGCCTACGTTTTTTCTGTGGTTTTTATGGTGTTAGGACTTACAGTTAAGTTTTTAATACAGCTTGAGTTAATTTTTGTATAAGGTGTAAGGAAGGGATCCAGTTTCAGCTTTCTACATATAGCTAGCCAGTCTTCCCAGCACCATTTATTAAATAGGGAATCCCTTCCCCATTTCCTGTTTTTGTCAGGTTTGTCAAAGATCAGATGGTTGTAAATGTGCGGTGTTATTTCTGAGGCCTCTGTTCAGTTCCATTGGTCTATATCTCTGTTTTTGTACCAGTATCATGCTGTTTTGGTTACTGTAATCTTGTAGTATAGTTTGAAGTTACATAGTGTGATGCCACCAGCTTTGTTCTTTTTGCTTAGGATTGTCTTGACTATGAGGGCTCTTTTTTGGTTTCATATGAACTTTAAAGTAGTTTTTTCCAATTCTGTGAAGAAAGTCATTGGTAGCTTGATGGGGATAGCACTGAATCTATAAATTACTTTGGACAGTATGGCCATTTTCGCAATATTGATTATTCCTATCCATGAGCATGGAATGTTCTTCCATTTGTTTGTGCCCTCTTTTATTTTGTTGAACAGTGGTTTGTAGTTCTTGAAGAGGTCCTTCACATCCCTTGTAAGTTGGATTCTTAGGTATTTTTTTTCTCTTTGAAGTAATTGTGAATGAGAGGTCACTCATGATTTGGCTCTCCGTGTGTCTATTATTGGTGTATAGGAATGCCTGTGATTTTTGCACATTGATTTTGTATCCTGAGACTTTGCTGAAATTGCTTATCAGCTTAAGGAGATTTTGGGTTGAGACAATGGGGTTTCCTAAATATACAATCATGTCATTTGCAAACAGGGACAATTTGACTTCCTTGTTTCCTAATTGAATATCCTTTACTTCTTTCTCTTCCTTGATTGCCCTGGCCTGAACTTCCAACACTATGTTGAACAGGAGTGGTGACAGAGGGTATCCTTGTTTTGTGTTGGTTTTCAAAGGGAATGCTTCCAGTTTTTTCCCATTTAGTATGATATTGGCTGTAGGTTTGTCATAAATAGCTCTTATTATTTTGAGATACATCCCATCAATACCTAGTTTATTGAGATTTTTTAGCATGAAGAGCTGTTGAATTTTGTCGAAGGCCTTTTCTGCATCTATTGAGATAATCATGTGGTTTTTATCATTGGTTCTGTTTATGTGATGGATTATGTTTATTGATTTGTGTACGTTGAATCGGCCTTGCATTCCAAGGATGAAGGTGACTTGATTGTGGTGGATAAGCTTTTTGATATGCTGCTGGATTTGGTTTGCCAGTATTTTACTGAGGATTTTTGCATCGATATTCATCAGGGATTTTGGTCTACAATTCTCTTTTTTTGTTGTGTCTCCTCCAGGCTTTGGTATCAGGATGATGATGGCCTCATAAAAAGAGTTAGGGAGGATTCCCTCTTTTTCTATTGATTGAAATAGTTTCAGAAGGAATGGTACCAGCTCCTCTTTGTACCTCTGGTAGAATTCGGCTGTGAATCTGACTGGTCCTGGACTTTTTTTGGTTGGTAGGCTATTAATTATTGCCTCAATTTCAGAGCCTGTTTTTGGTCTATTCAGAGATTAAACTTCTTCCTGGTTTAGTCTTGGGAGGGTGTGTGTGTCCAGGAATTTATCCATTTCTTCTAGATTTTCTAGTTTATTTGTGTAGAGGTGTTTAGGATATTCTCTGATGGTATTTTGTATTTCTGTAGGATCAGTAGTGATATTTCCTTTATCATTTTTTATTGCATCTATTTGATTCTTCTCTCTTTTTCTTCTTCATTAGTCCTGCTAGCAGTTTATCAATTTTGTTGATCTTTTCAAAAAACCAGCTCCCAGATTCAGTGATTTTTTTGAAGGGATTTTTGTGTCTCTATCTCTTTCAAATACAAATGGCCAGTAGATATATGAAAAATGGCCAACATCCCTAATCATCAGGGAAAGCAAATTGAAACCACAATGAGATATCATCTGAGTTAGAATGGCTATTATCAAAGAGACAAAAACTAACAAATACTTGTGGGGATGTGGAGAAAAGACAACATGCATACACTGTTGGGGAGGAAAATAGTACACAATTATGGGAAAAGTATGGAGGTTCCTACAAAAACTAAAAATAAAGCTACTATATGATCCAGCAATTCCACTGCTGAGTATATATCCAAAAGAAAGGTAATCAGTATCTGAAAGCGGTATCTTTACTCCCATATTTATTGCCTTATTATTCACAATACCCAAGATAAGGAATCAACCTAAGTGTCCCTTAATAAATAAATGGATAAAGAAAATGTACATATGCAGAATGGAATATTATTTGACCATGAAAAATCTTATCATTTGAAGCAACATAGATGGAACTGGAGGTCATTATGCTAAGTGAAATAAGCCACAGAAAGACAAACATCATGTGTTTTACTTATATGGGAGAGTTTAGAAGGTGGATGTCATAGAAGGAAAGGATAGAATGGTGGTCACCAAAGGCTGGGAAGGGAAAAGGAAAGGGAGGTACGAACATAAATGTATTAAGGCATAAAAGTATACAGTTAGATAGAAGAAATAAGTTCTAGTATTCACTAGTATAGTAGGGAAATTATAGTAAACAATAATTCATTGAGAAGAATTCTAACATTTCTAACACAAAGAAAAGATAAATGTTTGAGGTGATATATAGCCCAATGATATGAATTTGATTATTACACATTGTATAAAGGTATAAAAATATCACACATACCCCTAAAATATGTACTACTATAACATATCAACAAAACATTAAAAAAAATCTACAAGAAGAAGAAGAAGATCCATTTTAGTGGAGGGAATTAGATAATAAAACAAAACACATACTATGCAAGGTGGTGATATGTGATTTGGAGGAAAATAAAACAATGGAGTCTTAGAAGAGAGTCACAGTTTAAATAGGGAGGTCAGATAAGGCCTTACAACTCAGATGATCTCTGAGAAAAGGAGAGAGGGATGGAGCCATCTTGATTTCTGGGGGCAGAGCGCCTGGTTAGAGGAAATAGCAACTGTGCAGAGCCTGTAGTGGGAACCTGCCTATATTATTTGAGGCCTTTGTAGCTGGAAGGGAGTTAGTTAGGGGAAGGGCAGGGGGACCAGAATGTATTGTTTTATGGGCCATTGTGGGAATCTTGGCTTTTACTCTGAAGGAAATGTGGATTTTGTACAGAGTTGTGACATACTATGGTTTGTGGTTTAGCCGAAGGTGATATAAAAAATACATGTGGTCTTCATCTCCAGTTTCTGGCACAGAATTCCTAAAACCTTTGGAATTTGCTGAGTGATAGGAGTGTCTTTTGTATGTAAACAAGATGATTCAAGGGGTGGAAAAGCCCTAGAGAGTTTCAGGATGGGGCTGGTCACCAGAAGAACCAACCCATGCTTAGAGGGTTAGAACTTCCAGCCTTACCCCCTAGCTGCAGGGAGAGGAGTGGGACTGGAGATGGAGTTCATTCATCAGTGGCCAATGATTTAATTAAACATGCCTATGGAATAAAAGCTCCATTAAAACTCTGGAACTACTAGGGTAGGGGAGCTTCCAGGTGGATGAACATATTGATGTGCTGGGAAGTTCAACTGCCTGGAGAAGGCATGGAAGTTCTGCACACCCCACCCTTAATCTTCCAATGCCTTCACCTATGCATCTCTTCCCTTTGGCTGTTCCTGAGTTATAGCCTTTGTTTTCCTTAGTCCTGTGAATCACTCTAGCGAATTATCAAACTGAAGGAGAGAGAGAAGTAGTGGGAACTCTTGAATTTGCAGTTGACCAGGAAGAAGTGCAGGTAGTCTGGGGACCCCATATGTTGCTGGGCCCTTGTTTCTGGGTCCTGAAGTACAGGCAGTCTTGTGGAACTTGTAGAACCCTTAACTTGTGAAGGTCTGGCCTAACTCTGGGTAGTTATTGTCAGTAATGATAGGAAACTCAGTTGGTACCAGAGAACTAGAGAATTGGTTATTGGAAAAGAAACACAACACAGAATCACTCTGACTGTTGTGTGGAGGGCAGTAGGAAGGGGACCAACAGCAGAAGAGTCAGGGAGATAAACCAGCCACCTAATGTAAGTAACCGGGAGAGACAGCAGCAGTTTTGATAAGACATACTTGTGATGCAGGGTGGTCAAGCCCCAAATTTGGGGCTTAGCCAGGGAGAGTTCTTAGCTTCACCCAGGAAAGAATTAAAGGGTGAGGTGGTGGTGGTAGCAGCTGTTATTGAAGTGGCAGTGTATGGCCGCAGCAGAGGTCCTGCTCCTTGCAGAGCAGGGCTACCCCATAATGCAGTGTGCCTAGCGCAGCGGCTCAGGGGCAGTTCTGCAGTCACATTTATAACCACTTTTAATTATATGCAAATTAAGGGATGGGCTATTCAGAAATTTCTAGAAAAGGGGGAGTAACTTCTGGAGTTGCCATGGAAAGGGGCAGTAAATCTTAGGTGTTGCCTTGGCAATGGTAAACTGACATGGAACACTGGTGGGGTGTCTTATAGAAAGCTGCTTTCACCTTGACCCTGTCTTAACTAGTCCTCAATTTGGTCCGGTGTCTGAGCCCTCCTCCTACCTCACTTGGATTGTAGATGTATTTTGAAGGGAAAATCACCATGATTTGCTTATAGTTCCATCTGGGATGGGAGGGAAAGAGGAATTGAGTCTGATTCAAGGAATTGGGCATGTGGAAATATAATGTAACTCTCAATGCCCCAGTGAAGGAAGTGTCTCTGGAGCCCTCTGGAAACATATTGTTAAGGGTTGGGTGAGCAGGTCACACATGATTATCAAAAGACAAATTACAACAAATTCAGTTTAAAGATCTTAATTGGTTTTTATCTGCAATTCTAGAATAAGACAACAAATCATAAAACACAATGAGTGTTCCATTGAGCCAAGCAAAGGAGGTTGGTTTTATAGACAGAAAAGGGCTGAGGAAAGCAGAAACATAACAAAAAGTGGGTTAGTTGTTTCAAAGTTACTTTTCTTGTAAAGCAGAAATAACTTTTTAAAATCATGCAGGCTAAAACTGGCCTGTTTGGAGATTTGGTTATTCTCTCTCTCTCCTGATTTCTTGGAAAGTTAGATTAACAGCTTAGTTTCAGCTTGGTGATGTGGAACTTCAGCAAGAGGGACTCCAGTTTGGTTTGGTTTGTTGGGCCTGGTGCAAGAGCTCAGTTCAAACAAATAAGTAGCCTCCTCTAAATCTTATTTAGCATAATAAGTCCCTTCCAACACTTCCATCCTCCTATGTCTGTGAATTTCGTCTCTTATATTGTACCAATGAATTTCTGGCATTTACACTACATTCAGTGTAACTCACCATTTAGTCCAGTCTCACTCAACCCAATAAGCCAGTTAGAACCACAGCTGTCTCTAACACACTGAATCCAGAGAGTCTAGTAAGTGCATTCACACTGATGGATGCAGCTGGAACTACAACTGCTTCTGCCTCCTGTGCACAGTGCTTTCAGTATCCATTTAATACATTCCCCCAGTTTTTACTGATGAATCTGCGAATTTTGCAATTATTTTTAGTGTTATGCCCTTCCCCTTATGGGTCTGACTTTGAGTTTGATCTGACTCTAGAGTCTGGAGTGCAGCCTAAAGGCAATGGGAGACATTGGGATATGAGGAGAATTAATATTCCTTTGCAATGTAACCACCTCAGGTGAGGTCAGTGTGGGCTCTTAAACAGAGGCAGCATCACACTCTTCGGATAGAGTAGGAATGGCCATTTCCACTGCAAGAGGGTCATCAGTGGGATTTGGGAGTTTAGAATACTCAGAGTCAACTAACTCCTCCCAAATATTATCAATCTAATTCTCAGGGTACCATTTCTTTTTTTAACCAATCTAGTGCCCTAATTTGTGCTCAAAGCATCATAAATGGTTTTAAGAATTCTGCAGCTTATAGGATCAGATTTTGATTCTCATTTTTGCTTATATCTACCCTGTGGATATAAAAAATAGGATTCATTTGTAGCAGTTATAAAAACTCCCTAGTTCTCCTATTGTGCCTTGAGCCAAAGATGTATAACCCAGAGCCTATAACATTTTTCCTTTAAATTTTTTAATACAGTGAGAAATGCCTAGCATTCTGCATTCTTCATAAGCCCATAATGATGCATCTCATCAGCCATTCTATCCACCTAACAGTTGATTTCAGTAGGCCTTTGATTCCAAGTGACCACATAACTTCTACCCTCTTAAAAACCAATGCACACTCTCTACTCTCTTCCTAAAGTCACTCACATATGACACATAGGTAAAATTTTGTGAGTAATTTCAGGGATTTTAGAAACGCTCTGGGTCCACCCATAGATGAGCCCCCGTCAAGAGGTATACGAACCCCTTCATCTAAATGATCTCTATTCCCACTTAGCAGGCTGGAAGTGGGGGATTCTTTTCAATGCTCCACTTCTTTGGAGTGGAGCCCACTCAGTCATGGCTGTCCATGAATAGCACCTTGTAGCTGTCATACCCAAGGCCTTGTGCCTCTGTGCTTAAAAGGAGGGGCTGACACAGCCCACGCAGAGCAGGCAAGAGGCCAGCTGAGTTGAATATTGGGGGCAGCAGCTTTATGGTCTTTGACACATTTTTCCCAAGGACCTGGAAAGAGATTGACTTCTGTAAAAACAAACAAACAAACAAACAAACGAACAAACAAACAAAAAATTCCTAAGAAATAAGGCTTTTCCCAACCACATTCAGTGTCAGTAGGGCAAGGGGTTCTTCCAAGAGGCCAGGATCAAGTGACTTTGCTCAGCACATGCCTACGTAACTTCTCAAGCTGTTGAAGATTCTCATTAAAAATCACCCGTGTGACCTGGAGGAAAAAGTTCTTTGAGTGGCTTCCTCTCAAAGGGGCAGGGTGGTAAGCTGCCATTAGGAACCATCGTGGGGTTAGGGAAAGCAGTGAGCCCAGTCGCCGGGTGATCTGAGTTCTAGTCCCTTGCAATCACAACCATAGCTGGAGTCTGTTGGCTGCTTATCTCAGGTAAAACTGACACAATCCTATGAGACAGGTCCTATTACTCCTGTTGGCAGATACAGACACTGGGGCTCAGAGGGGTAAGGTGATATGCTCCAGGTCACATAGCTTCAAGGCAGTGGGTCAGGTCAATCCGACTCTGTCAGGAAGTTCTCACCTGTGGTACTGAGAGACGCTGGATGTTTGAATGGGCGAGTGATTCAGACTCCACCTCCTCAGGTGAGTCATCCTTTGTTGTGAAGCAGGGAGGAGGACAGGGCAAGCTGCCAGTCAACTCCTACAGTGGCTCTGCTGCTGCTCTTAACCCAACACCATAAAACAGGAACCGGTGCCGGCAGGAGGAAGGGGTCTGTCTCCTCACTGCTGCCCTCACCCTCCCTGACACCCCCCTCCTCTCCTCCCCAACTCCCACTTGCTTGGACCAGTGCTGTAGCTCGGCTTTGAGCCCCCACTGTGGCCTAGCCGGTAGCTACTGGAGTCCCCTGACTTTGAGTCCCCAGAAGGGACTCAATTCAGAACAGGAGCAGACACTCAGCCTAGACCTCCCTCTGAAGGTGGGAAGACCACAGGCTCCAACTCGATGACCAGTTAGGTTAACTCAGCACTGTTAACTCCCACGGTCCCTTCTCTGATATTATTATTATTATTATTATTTTTTTTTAAATGTCAACATTTATTTTAGATTCCTGGGTAACATATGCAGGTTTGTTACAGGTGTATACTGCATGATGCTAAGGTTTCTGATATTATTTTATTCCCCTCAAACATCCCTGGGACACTGTACATCGTTTCATCCACTTTTCTGTTTGTATGATATATTTCACAATAAAACAGTTAAAGAAAACATATATGCAATTCAAGCTGGACAGCTGGTATTAGTCCCTATTTTTGCAGATGGGGAAACAGAGGCACAGAGGTTATGTAATTTGAACAGAATTGCCACAGGAAGTTGTACAGGTTTTTCACTGTATGAGGAACCCAGGAGGAGCATGACTTGAGCTGAAATACAGCTTGTGCTAGATTTTCCAAGCGCTCCACAGCTTGCATCTGCCTGGAGGAAGGGGTAGCTTTTTCTGTTTTGCACAAAGCCACCTTTAGGGCTAGAGGCAGTCGGGTGCCCAGGGTTGGGAGGTGGAGAGGCAGTATGACTGAGAAGAGAGGCCAGGTCTCCAGATTCTGGCAGCCCTTCTATCCCACACACTGTCCATTCCCTCTGTCTCTGTCCACCTCCAACCGCCCTCAGTGTCTGACTGTCTAGAACCGTCCTCCCCCTCCTTCTAAATCCAACAGCCTTGGAGAGAGAAAGAAAACCTTAGGCAAAGGGCAGTCGAATGGAAGTGAAAACAGCCATGCAATGAGTTTTAGAAAACCATCAGCAGCTTCCCCAGGTGGAATAGAAAGATGTGCAAATAGAGGAAGCGGGGAGGGACTCTCCCTGTGGCTCCTGGGGGAGAGCTGCTTCTCCTCTCTGCTGATGCCTCTCTGCGCCTGGCACCCTGCCTGGTGTAGCTGAAAGGCTTCTCTTTAATGAGTAGTTTGCTGGTTTCTTTTTACCTCCTTGTTCCCCAGGAGTAGGTGCATTCACTTCACCACGGTGAACCTTCCTTGGGTCCTTTCTTTTTTTATTTTTTATTATGCTTTAGGTTCTAGGGTACATGAACACAACATGCAGGCTTGATACATAGGTATACATGTGCCATGTTGGTTTGCTGCACCCATCAACTCGTCATTTACATTAGGTATTTCTCCAAATGCTATTTCCCCCCCCGCCCCCTACACCCTGACAGGCCCCAGTGTGTGATGTTCCCCAACCTGTGTCCAAATGATCTCATTGTTCAATTCCCACCTATGAGTGAGAACTTGCAGTGTTTGGTTTTCTGTCCTTATGATAGTTTGCTGAGAATGATGGTTTCCAGCTTCATCCATGTCCCTGCAGAGGACATGAACTCATCCTTTTTTATGGCTGCATAGTATTCCATGGCGTATATATGCTACATTTTCTTAATCCAGTCTATCATTGATGGACATTTGGGTTGGTTCCAAATCTT
>NW_020261339.1:0-3523 GCF_003255815.1 Theropithecus gelada
GCTGATACTCTTTCTTCCAGTTGATCGAGTCGGTTACTGAAGCTTGTGCATTTGTCACGTATTTCTCGTGTCATGGTTTTCATCTCTCATTTCGTTTATGACCTTCTCTGCATTAATTACTCTAGCCGTCAATTCTTCCACTTTTTTTTCAAGATTTTTAGTTTCTTTGCGCTGGGTACGTAATTCCTCCTTTAGCTCTGAGAAATTTGATGGACTGAAGCCTTCTTCTCTCATCTCGTCAAAGTCATTCTCCATCCAGCTTTGATCCGTTGCTGGCGATGAGCTGCGCTCCTTTGCTGGGGGAGATGCACTCTTATTTTTTGAATTTCCAGCTTTTCTGCCCTGCTTTTCCCCCATCTTTGTGATTTTATCTGCCTCTGGTCTTTGATGATGGTGATGTACTGATGGGGTTTTGGTGTAGGTGTCCTTCCTGTTTGATAGTTTTCCTTCTAACAGTCAGGACCCTCAGCTGTAGGTCTGTTGGAGATTGCTTGAGGTCCACTCCAGACCCTGTTTGCCTGGGTATCAGCAGCAGAGGCTGCAGAAGATAGAATATTTCTGAACAGCGAGTGTACCTGTCTGATTCTTGCTTTGGAAGCTTCCTCTCAGGGGTGTACTCCACCCTGTGAGGTGTGGGGTGTCAGACTGCCCCTAGTGGGGGATGTCTCCCAGTTAGGCTACTCAGGGGTCAGGGACCCACTTGAGCAGGCAGTCTGTCCCTTCTCAGATCTCAACCTCCATGTTGGGAGATCCACTGCTCTCTTCAAAGCTGTCAGACAGAGTCGTTTGCGTCTGCACAGGTTTCTGCTGCTTTTTTGTTGTTGTTGTTGTGTAGCTGTGCCCTGTCCCCAGAGGTGGAGTCTACAGAGACAGGCAGGTTTCCTTGAGCTGCTGTGAGCTCCACCCAGTTGGAGCTTCCCAGCAGCTTTGTTTACCTACTTAAGCCTCAGCAATGGCGGGCGCCCCTCCCCCAGCCTCGCTGCTGCCTTGCTGGTAGATCACAGACTGCTGTGCTAGCAATGAGGGAGGCTCCGTGGGCTTGGGACCCTCCCGGCCAGGTGTGGGATATGATCTCCTGGTGTGCCTGTTTGCTTAAAGCGCAATATTGGGGTGGGAGTTACCTGATTTTCCAGGTGTTGTGTGTCTCAGTTCCCCTGGCTAGGAAAAGGGATTCCCTTCCCCCTTGCGCTTCCCAGGTGAGGCGATGCCTCGCCCTGCTTCAGCTCTCCCTGGTCGGGCTGCAGCAGCTGACCAGCACCGATCGTCCGGCACTCCCCAGTGAGATGAACCCAGTACCTCAGTTGAAAATGCAGAAATCACCGGTCTTCTGTGTCGCTGGCGCTGGGAGTTGAAGACTGGAGCTGTTCCTATTCGGCCATCTTGCTCCGCCCCTCCCCCTTTATTTCTTTAACTTGCCTGATTGCCCTGGCCAGAACTTGTTGAATAAGAGTGGTGAGAGAGAGCATCCCTGCATTGCACCAGTTTTCAAAGGGAATGCTTCCAGTTTTTGCCCATTCAGTATGATATTTGCTGTGGGTTTGCCATAAATAGTTCTTATTATTTTGAGATACATTCCATCAATACCGAATTTATTGAGAGTTTTTAGCATGAAGAGCTGTTGAATTTTGTCAGAGGCCTTTTCTGCATCTATTGAGATAATCATGTGTTTTTTGTCTTTGGTTATGTTTATATGCTGGATTACATTTATTGATTTGCATATGTTGAACCAGCCTTGCATCCCAGAGCTGAAGCCAACTTGATCATGGTGGATAAGCTTTTTCATGTACTGCTGGATTTGGTTTGCCAGTATTTTATGGAGGATTTTTGCATAGATGTTCATCAGGGATATTGGTCTAAAGTTCTCGTTTTTTGTCGTGTCTCTGCCAGGCTTTGGTATCAGGATGATGCTGGCCTCATAATATGAGTTAGGGAGGATTCCGTCTTTTTCTATTGATTGGAATAGTTTCAGAAGGAATGGTACCAGCTCCTCCTTGTACCTCTGGTAGAAATCAGCTGTGAATCCATCTGGTCCTGGAATTTTTTGGTTGGTAGGCTATTAATTATTGCCTCAATTTCAGAACCTCCTATTGGTCTATTCAGGGATTCAACTTCTTCCTGGTTTAGTCTCAGGAGGGTGTATGTGTCCAGGAATTTATCCTTTTCTTCTAGAAATAACTAAGATCAGAGCAGAACCGAAGGAGATAGAGACACAAAAAACCCTTCAAAAAATCTATGAATCCAGGAGCCGGTTTTTTTGAAAAGATCAACAATATTGTTAGACTGCTAGCAAGATTACTAAAGAAGAAAATAGAGAAGAATCAAATAGATGCATCTAGAACTTCTGAAATTTGCATTCTGGTGTTGCTTCTCAGTGTCTTCAGTCTAGTTATAATTCATATTTCTTGATATTACATCTCAATATCAGATTAGGATTTAGCAGTAATTAGTAATAATGTTGGTTATATAAAAATGGATTATATTTTCAAACTAAGTGTAAACAGGGTTACTGTTCCGTAAGTCTGTAGTTTGGTCAGAAATTTTAAGGTTTATGTGAGATATATTTCTTTATAGTTTCATTAAACAGTTTATTGCCCAGAGGGAGAAACCCAGCAACAGGGTTTGGCTTTTGTTTCTGATGAGTGTTCACTATGTAATGTGATCATAGTTTGCATCTATGCAAAACTCTCTTTGGACTTTAATGGATTTTGAAAACAGTTATTAGGAAAGCTCATCCTAAATTGCTGCTGAAAGTCCCTTGGAAATGCCCAGTGCTACCAGGGTTAAGCTGACCTTTGAAAGCCATTTACTTATAATGTTCTATGAAGGCATGCATTAAAATAAGTAAAATTGACCTATTCAATCAACATTAATCAAATGTAACAGGTTACAAAGGGAATAATTAACTGCACATATTGGGAAATAATTTGAGGGTTTTAAATCTTCAAGCTCATGCTTGGAAAGATAAATGAAAAAGTGTTAGGAATTTTAATACTCTTCCTTTTATTTGGACATATATAGAGGGTAGGTGTCCAATCCTGCATACTACCTAAAGGCAAATTTTTAGTGTTTGGAGTACATATCTACAAATATTTCAGAAGATCACAACTGAGAATTTTGCCAGTAATTATAAAGTGTAAAATGTCAGAGTAGGTAAAAAGTTGACACTATAAATTGTTTCTTAAAGAAAGAATACCTTTCTCAATCTGAAACACTAAAATCCATTAAACAGGTGTGATGTAAAATACATTTCTTAATAAGATTCCTCACAGTTAATTAGAATCACGAATATTGCTAGGTAGTATAGAATCTTAGGTCTCAAAACTCTTAGAAAATATATTTCTTTGCAATCTACTCATCTGACAAAGGGATAATATACAGAATCCAAAGAACTCAAACAAACTTACAAGAAAAAAACAACCCCATCAAAAAGCAGACGAAGGATATGAACAGACACTTCTCAAAAGAAGACATTTATGCAGCCAATAGACACATGAAAAAATGCTCATCATCACTGGCCATCAGA
>NW_020261340.1:0-3519 GCF_003255815.1 Theropithecus gelada
GTGTTCTGTTAATTCATCTTACAGAGTTACATCTGTATTTCGTGGATCTCTTTGCTAGCCTTATTTCTGTGGAATCTGAGAACAGATACTCGGATCCCTTTGAAGACTATAGGGCCAAAGGAAATAATGCTCCGATATCAAAGAGAAAGAAGCTTTCTCAGAAACTTCTTTGTGTTCTGTGAAATCATCTCACAGAGTTACAGCTTTCCCGTCAAGAAGCCTTTCGCTAAGACAGTTCTTGTGGAATTGGCAAAGTGATATTTGGAAGCCCATAGAGGACTATGGTGAAAAAGGAAATATACTCAGATGAAATCTGGAAAGAAGCTTTCTGAGAAACTGCCTAGTGTTCTGCTAATTCATCTCAGAGAGTTACATCTGTATTTCGTGGATCTCTTTGCTAGCCTTATTTCTGTGGAATCTGAGAACAGATATTTCGGATCCCTTTGAAGAATATAGGGCCAAAGGAAATATCCTCCGATAACAAAGAGAAAGAAACTTTCTGAGAAACTTCTTTATGTTCTGTGAAATCATCTCACAGAGTTACAGCTTTCCCATCAAGAAGCCTTTCGCTAAGACAGTTCTTGTGGAATTGGAAGAGTGACATTTGGAAGCCCATAGAGGGCTATGGTGAAAAAGGAAATATCCTCAGATGAAATCTGGAAAGAAGCTTTCTGAGACACTGCTCTGTGATGAGTGACTTCCACTCACAGAGTTACATCTGTATTTCGTGGATCTCTTTGCTAGCCTTATTTCTGTGGAATCTCAGAACAGATATTTCGGATCCCTATGAAGACTATAGGGCCAAAGGAAATATCCTCCGATAACAAAGAGAAAGACGCTTTCTGAGAAACTCCTTTGTGTTCTATGAAATCATCTCACAGAGTGACAGCTTTCCCCCAAAGAAGCTTTTCGCTAAGAAAGTTCTTGTGGAATTGGCAAAGTGATATTTGGAAGCCCATAGAGGGCTATGGTGAAAAAGGAAATATCCTCAATTGAAATCTGTAAAGAAGCTTTCTGAGAGACTGCTCTGTGATGTGTAAATTCCACTCACAGTGTTACATCTGTATTTCGTGGATCTCTTTGCTAGCCTTATTTCTTTGGAATCTGAGAACAGATATTTCGGATCCCTTTAAAGAATATAGGGCCAAAGGAAATATCCTCCGATAACAAAGAGAAAGAAGCTTTCTGAGAAACTTCTTTGAGTTCTGTGAAATCATCTCACAGAGTTACAGCTTTCCCCTCAAGAAGCCTTTCGCTAAGACAGTTCTTGTGGAATTGGCAAAGTGATATTTGGAATCCCATAGAGGGCTATGGTGAATAAGGAAATATCCTCAGATGAAATCTGGAAAGAAGCTTTCTGAGAAACTGTTCTGTGATGTGTGACTTCCAAACACAGAGTTACATCTGTATTTCGTGGATTTCTTTGCTAGCCTTATTTCTGTGGAATCTGAGAACAGATACTTCGGATTACTTTGAAGACTATGGGTACAAAGGAAATAACCTCCGATAACAAAGAGAAAGAAGCTTTCTGAGAAACTTCTTTGTGTTCTGTGAAATCACCTCACAGAGTCACAGATTTCCCGTCAAGAAGACTTTCGCTAAGACAGTTCTTGTGGAATTGGCAAAGTGATATTTGGAAGCCCATCGAGGGCTATGGTGAAAAAGGAAATATCCTCAGATGAAATCTGGAAAGAAGCTTTCTGAGAAACTGCTCTGTGATGAAAGACTTCCACTTACAGAATTACATCTGTATTTCGTGGATCTCTTTGCTAGCCTTATTTCTGTGGAATCTGAGAACAGATATTTCGGATCCCTTTGAAGACTATAGGGCCAAAGGAAATATTCTCCGATTACAAAGAGAAAGAAGCTTTCTGAGAAACTTCTTTGTGTTCTGTGAAATCATCTCACAGAGTTACAGCTTTCCCGTCCAGAAGCCTTTCGCTAAGACAGTTCTTGTGGAATTGGCAAAGTGATATTTGGAAGCCCATAGAGGGCTATGGTGAAAAAGGAAATATCCTCAAATGAAATCTGTAGAGAAGCTTTCTGAGAGACTGCTCTGTGATGTGTAAATTCCACTCACAGAGTTACATCTGTATTTCGTGGATCTCTTTGCTAGCCTTATTTCTGTGGAATCTGAGAACAGATATTTCGGATCCCTTTAAAGAATATAGAGCCAAAGGAAATATCCTACGATAAGAAAGAGAAAGAAGCTTTCTGAGAAACTTCGTTGTGTTCTGTGAAATCATCTCACAGAGTTACAGCTTTCTCCTAAAGAAGCGTTTCGCTAAGACAGTTCTTGTGGAATTGGCAAAGTGATATTTGGAATCCCATAGAGGGCTATGGTGAAAAAGGAAATATCCTCAGATGAAATCTGGAAAGAAGCTTTCTAAGAAACTGCTCTATAATGTGTGACTTCCACTCAAAGAGTTACATCGGTATTTCGTGGATCTCTTTGCCAGCCTTATTTCTGTGGAATCTGAGAACAGATATTTCGGAACCCTTTGAATACTATAGGGCCAAAGGAAATATCCTGCGATAACAAAGAGAAAGAAGCTTTCTGAGAAACTCCTTCGTGTTCTGTGAAATCATCTCAGTGAGTTACAGCTTTCCCCCAAAGAAGCTTTTCGCTAAGACAGTTCTTGTGGAATTGGCAAAGGGATATTTGGAAGCCCATAGAAGGCTATGGTGAAAAAGGAAATATCCTCAGATGAAATCTGGAGAAAAGCTTTCTGAGAAACTGCTCTGTGATGTGTCACTTCCACTCAAAGAGTTACATCTGTATTTCGTGGATCTCTTTGCTAGCCTTATTTCTGGGGAATCTGAGAACAGATATTTCGCAACCCTTTGAAGACTATAGGGACAAAGGAAATATCCTCAGATAACAAAGAGAAGGAAACTTTCTGAGAAACTTCTTTGTGTTCTGTGAAATCATCTCACAGAGTTACAGCTTTCCCCCAAAGAAGCTTTTCGCTAAGACAGTTCTTGTGGAATTGGCAAAGTGATATTTGGAAGCCCATAGAGGGCTATGGTGAGAAAGGAAATATCCTCAGATGAAATCTGGAAAGAAGCATTCTGAGAAACTGCTTAGTGTTCTGCTAATTCATCTCAGAGAGTTACATCTGTATTTCGTGGATCTCTTTGCTAGCCTTATTTCTGTGGAATCTGAGAAAAGATATTTCGGATCCCTTTGAAGACTATAGGGGCAAAGGAAATATCCTCCGATAACAAAGAGAAAGAAGCTTTCTGAGAAACTTCTTTGTGTTCTGTGAAATCATCTCACAGAGTTACAGCTTTCCCCTCAAGAAGCCTTTCGTTAAGACAGTTCTTGTGGAATTGGCAAAGTGATATTTGGAAGCCCAATGAGGGCTATGGTGAAAAAGGAAATATCCTCAGATGAAATCTGGAAAGAAACTTTCTGAGAGACTGCTCTGTGATGAGTAACTTCCACTCAGAAAGTTACATCTGTATTTCGTGGATCTCTTTTCTAGCCTTATTTCTGTGGAATCTGAGAACAGATAT
>NW_020261341.1:0-3519 GCF_003255815.1 Theropithecus gelada
ATGTTGTAACTGAATAGAGAAAAAACAATTTTTGAGATCTATGACCATTAATTTTTAACTTTGTGGGATAAGGGCAGGATTAGGAAGACCAGGCTGTAAACTTTCCCTAGGTTTAATGTAAACATTTATAGTTTTAAGACAAGACAAAGACGGGAATTCCATGCAGAAATACATGGCTTTATATTCCTCTCGGCCATTTGTTTTTTGACTTACTCTTTTAGAGTCCTAAGTATTTCTTTAAATAATGGTCACTGTTTCACATAAATAGGAGTGGTGGCTATGAGTTTAAAGGATTGTAGCCCATTTTGAACATCTTATTTTTGGCAGCTGAGGAAATATGAGGAATGTTTAAAAAAGCAGCAAATTGTTGTGAAAGATCTTGTTCCCAAAAATTAATACTGATAGGAACAATATAAAAATAAAAATAAAACACTTGACCTTGTTGACCTTTAGGACCGACACAGGTTAAAGGTTCTACGTCTTGATAAACCACAGAAGCAGCACCCAAGCCAGTGAGTATAACTGCAACTTGTCTTTTTTCCTATTTATTGTATAGGCCTCTAATTTAAACAAATAATAGACATATTCACCCCCATATCAATTAACCCTTTAAAAACTATTTTATTAATGTGTAATGAACATAAGGGCTTTTGATTAGAAACTAAAGTTTCCCAAAAAAACAGTTTTTTCTGTGCTACCAAATCCTCCCTATTGAGAATACGTTCCCCTGCCTCTAGGCATATAAATTGTGAGACTTGAACCATAATAAGACTTTTATTAGTAACATCATGTCCTTTTGGCAAAGGGCCACACTCTCTAATAGCTAATTTATATACTCCTCTATTAGGAGACAAAGTATAAGGCTGAGTAATAACTAAGTCAGCAGCGGCGCTCTGCTTAGTTGCCACATAAAGCTGAGAAACTGGGGTAAGGTGTGGGATCCTTAAGGAGGACTTGAATTTATTCCTTAATGTTGTAGGCCATTGCTCACTGGGTATTGTATGCAGATTTAGTCAATAACAAATATTTGTAAACAAGGTGATTACAGGTACAGAAATTCAGTTCGTAGCTTACTATTCAATAGAGTATCTGCTTTGTAAAAGATGGTGGACCACAAAATACTCAACGGATTTTGGTTTTCAAAACACTGTGATGCTATCCAAGGCTAAATGGATACTTGAAATTGGGATTGGATCTGGTGCTGAGATACAACTTTTACTTAGTTATTGATTTTTCTTTCCTCCGATTATTCCAAGGAGAGTGACTACCATTTTTGTACTTTATAGAGCAGTCTAGAGGAAAGGGTTAAGCATGTAAGCTCTGGGGACAGAAAGTCATATTTTGACTTTAATAATAAATTGAGCATCATAAATAGCATCATAAATAATAAATAATAATAAATGAGCATCATAAATAGCCCCTCCAACACTAACACAAGTTTTAATATATTTATCTAAATTGGCCCCATTGGCCTTTAACGATTTTAACAATTTTTAACAGTCAGCATAAGCATTTTTAAAAGACAATGTTTATAACAAAATTTTTGAAGCAAGGCCAGCACCCACAATTTTGAAGACAGCATCCTGAAGACGGGCTACGAAATCTGAATATTGTTCATTTGTGCCCTATAAAATCTTCACAGAGGAAAGGGAAGATTTTCCTGTTATCTCTACCTTACTTTAGGCCCTTAAAAACAAAGTCTTGATTTGAGTAAAGGCAACATCATCTAGACCAGCCTGAGCATTAAGAGTAGCATATTGGCCCGTGCCTGTGAGTTGTTCCTCAGTGGGTCCAGGGGGATCACACATAATATTTTTCCTAGCCTATACATGTGCCTTGTTCATTTACCAGCTGTGCAATTGTAACCACTGAGAACGATCAAGAAAAGCCTTCCCCAAAGTCTTCCAGTCTATAGGAATCATCAAATTTTCTGATGAAAAAACATCAAGAAGACCAAGGATAAAAGGAGATTGAGATCCATAGTTAGAAATGGCAGCTTTCATTTCTTTTTAAAAATTTAATTTGTAAGGCATTAAATTGGACATTATTGCCACCATTTGAAAACTAAGCATTAGAAGCAAAAGAAGCACAAATAATTGGAAACAGATCCAGCTCCTTAAATTTTTTTTTTAAATTAAAAGTATATATAATATATAATAATACTCATATCCCCAAATATAAAGAATCTCAACATATTAATAAGAAAAGGCAAATAACCCAACCAAAAGTAGCAGAACAAAGAAATGACAATAAACCTATATGTCTAACATCATTACTCACTAGGAAATATGTATATTAATACCAAATTGAGAATCATTACATACACAATACAATGGTTAAAATTTAAAAACACAGAAAATATCAAGAGGTAGTTAATGTGTTAAGCAACTCGAATACTCAACTTCTGTTTGGAGTGTAAATTGGTGGAACCTATGCACCCCTATAACATAACAATTTCCTAGCTGGGGTTATTAATACTATATTAATATTAATAGTTAATATTAATGTGTTTATTGACTATTGAAATACTCATAATATTTTAACAAACAATAAGATATACATATACACTGGTTTTAACATATTAAACAGGTGTTTAGTATAAATTTAAAGTATGTCTGATGTGAACAGGGCTTCAACTTTGCCAAACAAAGGCAAAGATAAGGAAGCCGGGGGATTGGAGGCTCTGGAAAATCCTCTTTTAACAGGGCAGAAGAAAAAGAAACAGGGAAAGCTCACAAAGGTGAATTAGAAGAATATATCTGTAATATTTGTTGAAGCATTTCCATAATACACTGCATGTCAGAATTTCCCTTAGAAGAAGGAAGAACTGGCTTTTTCTCTTCTCCCCCTTTTGCTACCCTGGCACAAATGGGCTCCATTTCAGATTTATTTTATTTTATTTTATTTTTCCAAATCCTCAGATACCTTTCCTCCTGTGGCTACATTACCACACTCCGAATCAGTCTCAAGTAACTCTAATGTCTGAGTGATAGAGTTACACAAGGTCCACAATTTTAGAGGCATAATATCCCCTAACTGGAGAGCTCTAAGCAGAGTTTTTACTACCTGTAACCATTCTCTGCAATTCAGCTGCACTTTAGTCTGATACTGAAACCAGTAACAATGTTGTTCAACATGGGCAAACAATCACTTCAAAGTCTTTTTCTTTCACTTCTACTCCCATAGACAGCAACAGTCCTTGAAACAGCCATAAATATTCTGAGGCCAGAGAGATGGAATTCCCATAATGAAAGCTTAAGAAGGTTCCCCTTAACAATATCTGAGCCTTACCTGCTCCTAGGGGGTTCCCCTTCTTGTTCTCCCCTACTCACCCGTGCTGACCCTGCTCGCTGCGCCACTTGTTGGGGGCCGCACCGGGGGTGGTGGAGAATGAAAGAACACACACAAAGACAAAGACACACAGAGAACATGGCGGCCGCACTCAGAGCCTCCGCCTCACTTTATTTATACTCCATAAACCTCACGTCAGCAGAAAGAATGCAATGCAAAACAAACTTT
>NW_020261342.1:0-3518 GCF_003255815.1 Theropithecus gelada
ATTAAACTAAAGAGCTTCTGCACAGCAAAAGAAACTACCATCAGAGTGAACAGGCAACCTACAGAATGGGAGAAAATTTTTGCAATCTACTCATCTGACAAAGGGCTAATATCCAGAACCTACAAAGAACTCAAACAAATTTACAAGAAAAAAACAAACAACCCCATCAAAAAGTGGGCAAAGGATATGAATAGACATTTCTCAAAAGAAGACATTCATACAGCCAACAAACACATGAAAAAATGCTCATCATCACTGGCCATCAGAGAAATGCAAATCAAAACCACAATGAGATACCATCTCACACCAGTTAGAATGGCGATCATTAAAAAGTCAGGAAACAACAGGTGCTGGAGAGGATGTGGAGAAATAGGAACACTTTTACACTGTTGGTGGGATTGTAAACTAGTTCAACCATTATGGAAAACAGTATGGCGATTCCTCAAGGATCTAGAACTAGATGTACCATGTGACCCAGCCATCCCATTACTGGGTATATACCCAAAGGATTATAAATTATGCTGCTATAAAGACACATGCACACGTATGTTTATTGCAGCACTATTCACAATAGCAAAGACTTGGAATCAACCCAAATGTCCATCAGTGACAGATTGGATTAAGAAAATGTGGCATATATACACCATGGAATACTATGCAGCCATAAAAAAGGATGAGTTTGTGTCCTTTGTAGGGACATGGATGCAGCTGGAATCCATCATTCTTAGCAAACTATCACAAGAACAGAAAACCAAACACCGCATGTTCTCACTCATAGGTGGGAACTGAACAATGAGATCACTTGGACTCGGGAAGGGGAACATCACACACCGGGGCCTATCATGGGGAGGGGGGCGGGGGGAGGGATTGCATTGGGAGTTATACCTGATGTAAATGACGAGTTGATGGGTGCAGCACACCAACAAGGCACAAGTATACATATGTAACAAACCTGCACGTTATGCACATGTACCCTACAACTTACAGTATAATAATAATAAATAAATTTTAAAAATAAATAAATAAATAAATAAAAATTTAAAAAAAAAAAAAAGAAAATACCACAACTTATTTAAGCATTCACCTGTTGTGAATGTATATTTGGGTTGTTTCCAGGGTTTTGTCTATTACAAGCAAAGTTCCTGTGAATGTTTGTGTACATGCCTTTGGATGGATATATACCCCCATTTATCTTGAGTAAATATTTAGGAATGCAATGGGTGGATCATATGATAGGTGCATGTTTAACTTTTAGAAAGTGTCATAGTGTTCTCTAGAGTGCCTGTACCAGTTTACATTCCCATCAGTAGTGATAAGAGGTCCTATTCCTCCACATCTTTGCCAACATTTGGCATGTCTTTTTAATTTTAGTATTCTTGTAAGTTTGTGGTGGTATCTCATTGTGATTTTAATTTGCACTGTTTTGATGACTGCTGTTAAGCATCTTTTCATGTGCTTGTTTACCATCTGTATATGTTCTTTGGCAAAATGCCTATTCAGACCTTTGGCCCATATTCTTATAGGTTTTCATATTACACTATTACTAATTTTAAAAGCTCTTTGTATAATCTGGATGTGAGCTTGATTTTTTTTTTTAAATCAGATATATTCTTTCTAAATGTTTCCTGCATGTCTATGGTTTGACTTTTCATTCTCCTAACAGTGGCTTTCAAAAACAGGAAGTTTTAATTTTGATGAAGTCCAGTTTTTATCATTATGGACTGTTATCTAGTATGTAAGATTAACCTAAGAACACAAATATTTTCTTCTAAGTTTTCTTCTAGAATCTTTTAGTTGTAGATCCTACATTAAGATATATGATTCAATTTCAGTTAATTTTTATATATAGTGTGAGGTATACATTAATGTTATTTTTTAGATGTTGATATCTAAATGTTCCAGCATCATTTGTTGAAAACATTATCACTTATCCATTTAATTACTTGTTCATCTTTATCAAAAATCAGCTGTCCATATATATATGAAACTATTTCTGGAATCTCTTCTCTGTTCTCTTGGTCTATTTGCCTATCTTTATGCCAATTTCATACTGTCTTGATTAATGTAGCTTTCTAATGAGTCTTGAAGTCAGGTAGTGTTATTCCTCCAACTTTGATATCCATTTCCAAATTTGTTTTGGCATTCTATAGCCTTATATTATTTTATGATGTTACAATCACCTTGTCAATTGATACTCTCCCAAAAATTCCTTCTTGGATTTTGATTGGGATTGCGTTAAATCTAAACATGGATTTGGAGAGAATTCACATTTTAAGTGTCGAGTCTTCTGAACTATGAACAATGTATGTTTCTCCTCTTACTTGTTTTTCTTTGATTTCTCTCAGCAATATTTTGCAGTGCTCAGTGTACACATATCTTTTGCCAGATTCTTCCTTAAAATATTTTATATTTTTGAGGCTATGTTGAATGAAAATATATCTAATTATTCATTGTTAGTAGATAGAAATACAACTGATTTTTGTACATTGCTTTTTTGTCTTGCAATCTTGCTAAACTTAATCATTAGTTCTAATAGCTTTTTTGTAGATTCCAGTAGTATTTTTATATATATGATCATGACATCTGCAAATAAAAGCATTTGTAATGCTTTTTCTTTCTTTTTTTTTTTTTTTTTTTTTTTTTGAGACGGAGTCTCGCTCTGTCGCCCAGGCTGGAGTGCAGTGGCCAGATCTCAGCTCACTGCAAGCTCCGCCTTCCGGGTTCACGCAATTCTCCTGCCTCAGCCTCCCGAGCAGCTGGCACTACAGGCGCCCGCCACCTCGCCCGGCTAGTTTTTTTTTTTTGTATTTTTAGTAGAGACGGGGTTTCACCGTGTTAGCCAGGATGGTCTCGATCTCCTGACCTCGTGATCCGCCCGTCTCGGCCTCCCAAAGTGCTGGGATTACAGGCTTGAGCCACCACGCCCGGCGATGTAATGCTTTTTCGTGAATGACTGCAGAGACTAGACTTCCAGTGTAATGTTAAATAGAAGTGGTGAGATCAGGATTCTGCACCTTCCTTGGTCTTAAAAGGAAAACATTCAGTTTTTTACCATTAAGAGTAATTTAGCTATAGGTTTTTCATTATTGTCTTCCATTAGCTATAGAAAGACAACTTCTTTTATTAGCTGTTTCCTTCTGCTACTAGTTTATTGAGTATTTTTTTTAAATCAGGAATAGACATATTTTGTCAAATACTTTTCTGCACCTATTGAAATGATCACATGGTCTTACTCTTTAATTTTATTCATCTGAAGAGTTATATTGACTGATTTTTTTAAATATTAAACCCACCTTGCATTTCGGGGATAAATTCCATCTGATCATTAGTTAATACCCTTTCATATACCATTGGATTTAGTTTCCCAAAATTTGGTTTAGGATATTCCATCTGTGTTCTGAAATATATTGGTCTATAGTTATCTTTTCTTTTCTTTTTTTTTTTTTTTAAAGCAATGGAAACTTTTTATTTTTTTATTTTATTTTATTTTATTTTAATTTATTATTATTATACTTTAA
>NW_020261343.1:0-2546 GCF_003255815.1 Theropithecus gelada
TTTGGTGCTTTTGGATTCATGAATTGCTGTTTGCTCAAATAAAATTTTACTGTGCCTCAGTTTAGCTTTTAATAGTATTAAATGATAATCTACTACATTAGACAAAAATCACACCCACAAATTCACTTAAGCCTTTCTCTACTTTGGGTAGCAAATTAGGGTGCCGTTAATACATTACCATTAAGTTCTTTAGAAGCACCTTTCTTTTTTTTTTTGGAGAGATGTATTGAAGTGTTTTACAGCTGCGTTATTGATTTGACTTCATCTTGGAGGCTATGTTTTATTGGCAGCACCTTGGATTTTATCATAGCCTTGAGATTATTTCTTACCTTGAGATTATTTTATTGGCTGAGGAAGAAATGATAAATATTTATATTTTCCAATCCATCAAGTCCAAGGTTGGACATTATTTCCTTTAATTTGGCTAGAAAAGTAAAGCATTGATTATTAAGTTGGTGGAAAGGTAATTGCAGTTTTTGCCATTCAAAATAATGCACTTGCACCAACCTAATAGTTCACCTCTCTCTTGCAATGTCTTTTGATTGATGACTAAAGTAACCAATTAGCACTTTAAACATTGTTCCTAGAAATCTTTTTTTTTTCTTTTTTTTTTTTTTTAATTTATTTATTATTATTATACTTTAAGTTGTAGGGTACATGTGCATAACGTGCAGGTTTGTTACATATGTATACTTGTGCCATGTTGGTGTGCTGCACCCATCACCTCGTCATTTACATCAGGTATAAATCCCAATGCAATCCCTCCCCCCTCCCCCCTCCCCATGATAGGCCCCGGTGTGTGATGTTCCCCTTCCTGAGTCCAAGTGATCTCATTGTTCAGTTCCCACCTATGAGTGAGAACATGCGGTGTTTGGTTTTCTGTTCTTGTGATAGTTTGCTAAGAATGATGGTTTCCAGCTGCATCCATGTCCCTACAAAGGACGCAAACTCATCCTTTTTTATGGCTGCATAGTATTCCATGGTATATATGTGCCACATTTTCTTAATCCAATCTGTCACTGATGGACATTTGGGTTGATTCCAAGTCTTTGCTATTGTGAATAGTGCTGCAATAAACATACGTGTGCATGTGTCTTTATAGCAGCATAATTTATAATCCTTTGGGTATATCCCCAGTAATGGGATGGCTGGGTCATATGGTACATCTAGTTCTAGATCCTTGAGGAATCGCCATACTGTTTTCCATAATGGTTGAACTAGTTTACAATCCCACCAACAGTGTAAAAGTGTTCCTATTTCTCCACATCCTCTCCAGCACCTGTTGTTTCCTGACTTTTGAATGATCGCCATTCTAACTGGTGTGAGATGGTATCTCATTGTGGTTTTGATTTGCATTTCTCTGATGGCCAGTGATGATGAGCATTTTTTCATATGTCTGTTGGCTGTATGAATGTCTTCTTTTGAGAAATGTCTGTTCATATCCTTTGCCCACTTTTTGATGGGGTTGTTTGTTTTTTTCTTGTAAATTTGTTTGAGTTCTTTGTAGGTTCTGGATATTAGCCCTTTGTCAGATGAGTAGATTGCAAAAATTTTCTCCCATTCTGTAGGTTGCCTGTTCACTCTGATGGTAGTTTCTTTTGCTGTGCAGAAGCTCTTTAGTTTAATTAGATCCCATTTGTCAATTTTGGCTTTTGCTGCCGTTGCTTTTGGTGTTTTAGACATGAAGTCTTTGCCCATGCCTATGTCCTGAATGGTACTACCTAGGTTTTCCTCTAGGATTTTTATGGTATTAGGTCTAACATTTAAGTCTCTAATCCATCTTGAATTAATTTTCGTATAAGGAGTAAGGAAAGGATCCAGTTTCAGCTTTCTACTTATGGCTAGCCAATTTTCCCAGCACCATTTATTAAATAGGGAATCCTTTCCCCATTTCTTGTTTCTCTCAGGTTTGTCAAAGATCAGATGGCTGTAGATGTGTGGTATTATTTCTGAGGACTCTGTTCTGTTCCATTGGTCTATATCTCTGTTTTGGTACCAGTACCATGCTGTTTTGGTTACTGTAGCCTTGTAGTATAGTTTGAAGTCAGGTAGCGTGATGCCTCCAGCTTTGTTCTTTTGACTTAGGATTGTCTTGGAGATGCGGGCTCTTTTTTGGTTCCATATGAACTTTAAAGCAGTTTTTTCCAATTCTGTGAAGAAACTCATTGGTAGCTTGATGGGGATGGCATTGAATCTATAAATTACCTTGGGCAGTATGGCCATTTTCACGATATTGATTCTTCCTATCCATGAGCATGGTATGTTCTTCCATTTGTTTGTGTCCTCTTTTATTTCACTGAGCAGTGGTTTGTAGTTCTCCTTGAAGAGGTCCTTTACATCCCTTGTAAGTTGGATTCCTAGGTATTTTATTCTCTTTGAAGCAATTGTGAATGGAAGTTCATTCATGATTTGGCTCTCTGTTTGTCTGTTATTGGTATATAAGAATGCTTGTGATTTTTGCACATTAATTTTGTATCCTGAGACTTTGCTGAAGTTGCCTATCAGCTTAAGGAGATTTTGGGCTGAGACAATGGGGTTTTCTAAAT
>NW_020261343.1:2645-3518 GCF_003255815.1 Theropithecus gelada
CCCATTCAGTATGATATTGGCTGTGGGTTTGTCATAAATAGCTCTTATGATTTTGAGGTACGTTCCATCAATACCGAATTTATTGAGCGTTTTTAGCATGAAGGGCTGTTGAATTTTGTCAAAAGCCTTTTCTGCATCTATTGAGATAATCATGTGGTTCTTGTCTTTGGTTCTGTTTATATGCTGGATTATGTTTATTGATTTGCGAATGTTGAACCAGCCTTGCATCCCAGGGATGAAGCCCACTTGATCATGGTGGATAAGCTTTTTGATGTGGTGTTGAATCCGGTTTGCCAGTATTTTATTGAGGATTTTTGCATCGATGTTCATCAGGGATATTGGTCTAAAATTCTCTTTTTTTGTTGTGTCTCTGCCAGGCTTTGGTATCAGGATGATGTTGGCCTCATAAAATGAGTTAGGGAGGATTCCCTCTTTTTCTATTGATTGGAATAGTTTCAGAAGGAATGGTACCAACTCCTCCTTATACCTCTGGTAGAATTCAGCTGTGAATCCATCTGGTCCTGGACTTTTTTTGGTTGGTAGGCTATTAATTATTGCCTCAATTTCAGAGCCTACTATTGGTCTATTCAGGGATTCAACTTCTTCCTGGTTTAGTCTTGGAAGAGTGTAAGTGTCCAGGAAATTATCCATTTCTTCTAGGTTTTCCAGTTTATTTGCGTAGAGGTGTTTATAGTATTCTCTGATGGTAGTTTGTATTTCTGTGGGGTCGGTGGTGATATCCCCTTTATCATTTTTAATTGCGTCAATTTCATTCTTCTCTCTTTTCTTCTTTATTAGTCTTGCTAGTGGTCTGTCAATTTTGTTGATCTTTTCAAAAAACCAACTCCTGGATTCATTGATTTTTTGGAGGGA
>NW_020261344.1:0-545 GCF_003255815.1 Theropithecus gelada
GAGATGCACGAAATACAGATGTAACTCTGTGAGATGAATTAACAGAACACTAAGCAGTTTCTTAGAAAGCTTCTTTCCAGATTTCATCTGAGGATATTTCTTTTTTCATCATAGCCCTCTATGGGCTTCCAAATATCACTTTGCCAATTCCACAAGAACTATCTTACTGAAAGGCTTCTTGAGGGGAAAGCTGTAACTCTGTGAGATGATTTCACAGAACACAAAGAAGTTTCTCAGAAAGCTTCTTCCTCTTTGTTATCGGAGGATATTTCCTTTGGCCCTATAGTCTTCAAAGGGATCCGAAATATCTGTTCTCAGATTCCACAGAAATAAGTCTAGCAAAGACATGCTCGAAACACAGATGTAACTCTGTGAGATGAATTAACAGAACATTCAGCACTTTCTCAGAAAGCTTCTTTCCAGATTTCATCTGAGGATATTTCCTTTTTCACCGTAGCCCTCTATGGGCTTTCAAATATCACTTTGCCAATTCCACAAGAACTGTCTTAGCGAAAGGCTTCTTGAGGGGAAAGCTGTAACTCTGT
>NW_020261344.1:598-2226 GCF_003255815.1 Theropithecus gelada
TCCGATAACAAAGAGAAAGAAGCTTTCTGAGAAACTTCTTTCTCTTTGTTATCGGAGGATATTTCCTTTGGCCCTATAGTCTTCAAAGGGATCCGAAATATCTGTTCTCAGATTCCACAGAAATAAGGCTAGCAAGGAGATCCACGAAATACAGATGTAACTCTGTCAGATGAATTAACACAACACTAAGCACTTTCTCAGAAAGCTTCTTTCCAGATTTCATCTGAGGATATTTCCTTTTTCACCATAGCCCTCTAAGGGCCTCCAAATATCACTTTGCCAATTCCACAAGAACTGTCTTAGCGAAAGGCTTCTTGAGGGAGAAGGTGTAACTCTGAGAGATGATTTCACAGAACACAAAGAAGTTTCCAAGAATGCTTCTTTCTCTTTTTTATCAGAGGATATTTCCATTGGCCCAATAGTTTTCAAAGCGATCCGAAATATCTGTTCTCAGATTCCACAGAAATAAGGCTAGCAAAGAAATGCTCGAAACACAGATGTAACTCTGTGAGATGAATTAACAGAACACTAAGCACTTTCTCAGAAAGCTTCTTTCCAGGTTTCATCTGAGGATATTTCCTTTTTCATCATAGCCCTCTATGGGCTTACAAATATCACTTTGCCAATTCCACTAGAACTGTCTTAGCGAAAGGCTTCTTGAGGGGAAACCTGTAACTCTGTGAGATGATTTCACAGAACACAAAGAAGTCTCTCAGAAAGTTTTTTCTCTTTGTTATCGGAGAATATTTCCTTTGGCCCTATAGTCTTCAAAGGGATCCGAAATCTCTGTCCTCAGATTCCACAGAAATAAGGCTAGCAAAGACATCCACGAAATACAGATGTAACTCTGGGAGATGAATTAACAGAACACTAAGCAGTTTCTCAGAAAGCTTCTTTCCAGATTTCATCTGAGGATATTTCCTTTTTCATCTTAGCCCTCTATGGGCTTTCAAATATCACTTTGCCAATTCCACTAGAACTGTCTTAGCGAAAGGCTTCTTGAGGGGAAAGCTGTAACTCTGCGAGATGATTTCACAGAACACAAAGTAGTTTCTCAGAAAGCTTCTTTCTCTTTGTTATCGGAGGATATTTCCTTTGGCCCTATACTCTTCAAAGTTATCTGAAATATCTCTTCTCAGATTCCACAGAAATAAGGCTAGCAAGGAGATGCACGAAATACAGATGTAACTCTGTGAGATGAATTAACAGAACACTAAGCAGCTTCTCAGAAATCTTCTTTCCAGATTTCATATGAGGATATTTCCTTTTTCACCATAGCCCTGTATGGGCTTCCAAATATCCCTTTGCCAATTCCACCAGAACTGTCTTAGCGAAAGGATTCTTGAGGGGAAAGCTGTAACTCTGTGAGATGATTTCACAGAAAACAAAGAAGTTTCTCAGAAAGCTTCTTACTCTTTGTTATCGGAGGATATTTCCTTTGGCCCTATAGTCTTCAAAGGGATCCGAAATATCTGTTCTCAGATTCCATAGAAATAAGGCTAGCAAAGAGATCCACGAAATACAGATGTAACTCTGTGAGATGAATTAACAGAACACTAAGGAGTTTCTCAGAAAGCTTCTTTCCAGATTTCATCTGAGGATATTTCCTTTTTCACCATAGCCCTCTA
>NW_020261344.1:2307-3517 GCF_003255815.1 Theropithecus gelada
AGAAGTTTCTCAGAAAGCTTCTTTCCAGATTTCATCTGAGGATATTTCCTTTTTCACCATAGCCCTCTATGGGCTTCCAAATATCACTTTGCCAATTCCAGGAGAACTGTCTTAGCGAAAGGCTTCTTGAGGGGAAAGCGGTAACTCTGTGAGATGATTTCACAGAACACAAAGAAGTTTCTGAGAAAGCTTATTTCTCTTTGTTATCGGAGGATATTTCCTTTGGCCCTATAGTCTTCAAAGTTATCTGAAATATCTGTTCTCAGATTCCACAGAAATAAGGCTAGCAAAGAGATGCACGAAATACAGATGTAACTATGTGAGATGAATTAACACAACACTAAGCAGTTCTCAGAAAGCTTCTTTCCGGATTTCATCTGAGGATATTTCCTTTTTCACCATAGCCCTCTAAGGGCCTCCAAATATCACTTTGCCAATTCCAGGAGAACTGTCTTAGCGAAAGGCTTCTTGAGGGAGAAGCCGTAACTCTGTGAGATGATTTCACAGAACACAAAGAAGTTTCTCAGAAAGCTTCTTTCTCTTTGTTATCGGAGGATATTTCCTTTGGCCCTATAGTCTTCAAAGTTATCTGAAATATCTGTTCTCATATTCCACAGAAATAAGGCTCGCAAAGAGATGCACGAAATACAGATGTAACTCTGTGAGATGAATTACCAGAACACTAAGCAGTTTCTCAGAAAGCTTCTTTCCAGATTTCATGTGAGGATATTTCCTTTTTAACCATAGCCCTCTATGGGCTTCCAAATATCTCTTTGCCAATTCCACCAGAACTGTCTTAGGGAAAGGCTTCTTGAGGGGAAAGCTGTAACTCTGTGAGATGATTTCACAGAACACAAAGAAGTTTCTCAGAAAGCTCCTTTCTCTTTGTTATCGGAGGATATTTCCTTTGGCCCTATACTCTTCAAAGGGATCCGAAATTTCTCTTCTCAGATTCCACAGAAATAAGGCTAGCAAAGAGATGCACGAAATACCGATGTAACTCTGTGAGATGAATTAACACAACACTAAGCAGTTTCTCAGAAAGCTTCTTTCCAGATTTCTCTGAGGATATTTCCTTTTTCACCATAGCCCTACATGGGCTTCCAAATATCACTTTGCCAATTCCAGGAGAACTGTCTTAGCGAAAGGCTTCTTGAGGGGAAAGCTGTAACTCTGTGAGATGATTTCACAGAACACAAAGAAGTTTCTG
>NW_020261345.1:0-3518 GCF_003255815.1 Theropithecus gelada
TGAGAAACTTCTTTGTGTTCTGTGAAATCAACTCACAGAGTTACAGCATTCCCCTCAAGACGCCTTTGGCTAATACAGTTCTTGTGCAATTGGCAAAGTGATATTTGGAAGCCCATAGAGGGCTATGGTGAAAAAGGAAATATTCTCAGGTGAAATCTGCAAAGAAGCTTTCTGAGAAAATGCTTTGTGTTCTGTTAATTCATCTCACAGAGTTACATGAGTATTTCGTGGATCTCTTTGCTAGCCTTATTTCTGTGGAATCTGAGAACAGATATTTCGGATCCCTTTGAAGACTACAGGGCCAAAGGAAATATCCTCCGATCACAAAGAGAAAGAAGCTTTCTGAGAAAGTTCTTTGTGTTCTGTGAAATCATCTGACAGAGTTACACCTTTCCCCTCAAGAAGACTTTGGCTAAGACAGTTCTTGTGGAATTGGCAAAGTGATATTTGGAACCCCATAGAGGTCTATGGTGAAAAAGGAAAAATCCACAGATGAAATATGGAAAGAAGCTTTCTGAGAAACTGCTTAGTGTTCTGTTAATTCATCTCACAGAGTTACATCTGTATTTCGTGGATCTCTTTGCTAGCCTTATTTCTNATTTCGGATCCCTTTGAAGACTATAGGGCCAAAGGAAATATCCTCCCATAACAAAGAGAAAGAAGCTTTCTGAGAAACTTCTTTGTGTTCTGTGAAATCATCTCACAGAGTTACAGCTTTCCAATCAAGAAGACTTTCGCTAAGATAGTTCTTGTGGAATTGGCAAAGTGATATTTTTAAAACCACAGAGGGCGATGGTGAAAAAGGAAATATCCTCAGATGAAATCTGGAAAGAAGCTTTCTGAGAAACTGCTCTATGATTTGGGATTTCCACTCACAGAGTTACATCTCTATTTCGTGGATCTCTTTGCTAGCCTTATTTCTGTGGAATCTGAGAACAGATATTTCGGATCCCTTTGAAGACTATAGGGCCAAAGGAAATATCCACCGATGAGAAAGAGAAAGAAGCTTTCTGAGAAACTTCTTTGTGTTCTGTGAAATCATCTCACAGAGTTACAGCTTTCCCCTCAAGAAGCCTTTCGCTAAGACAGTACTTGTGGAATTGGCAAAGTGATATTTGGAAGCCCATAGAGGGCTATGGTGAAAAAGGAAATATCCTCAGATGAAATCTGGAAAGAAGATATCTGAGAAACTGCTTAGTGTTCTGTTAATTCATCTCACAGAGTTACATCTGTATTTCGTCGATCTCTTTGCTAGCCTTATTTCTGTGGAAAATGAGAAGAGATATTTCGGATCCCTTTGAAGATTATAGGGCCAAAGTAAATATCCTCCGATAACAAAGAGAAAGAAGCTGTCTGAGAAACTTCTTTGTGTTCTGTGAAATCATCTCACAGAGTTACAGCTTTCCCCTCAAGAAGCCTTTCGCTAAGACAGTACTTGTGGAAATGGCAAAGTGATATTTGGAAGCCCATAGAGGGCGATGGTGAAAAAGGAAATATCCTCAGATGAAATCTGGAAAGAAGCTTTCTGAGAAACTGCTCTATGATTTGGGATTTCCACTCACAGAGTTACATCTGTATTTCGTGGATCTCTTTGCTAGCCTTATTTCTCTGGAATCTGAGAACAGATATTTCCGATCCCTCTGAAGACTATAGGGCCAAAGGAAATATCCTCCCATAACAAAGAGAAGGAAGCTTTCTGAGAAACTTCTTTGTGTTCTGTGAAATCAACTCACAGAGTTACAGCATTTCCCTCAAGACGCCTTTGGCTAAGACAGTTCTTGTGGAATTGGCAAAGTGATATTTGCAACCCCATAGAGGGCTATGGTGAAAAAGGAAATATCCTCTGATGAAATCTGGAAAGAAGCTTTCTGAGAAACTGCTCTGTTATGTGTGACTTCTACTCACAGAGTTATATTTGTATTTCGTGGATCTCTTTGCTAGCGTTATTTCTGTGGAATCTGAGAACAGATATTTCTCATCCCTTTGAAGAATATAGGGCCAAAGGAAATATCCTCCGATAACAAAGAGAAAGAAGCTTTCTGAGAAACATCTTTGTGTTCTGTCAAATCATCTCACAGAGTTACACCTTTCCCCTCAAGAAGACTTTGGCTAAGACAGTTCTTGTGGCATTCGCAAAGTGATATTTGGAAGCCCATAGAGGGCTATGGTGAAAAAGGAAATATCCTCAGATGAAATCTGGAAAGAAGCCTTCTGTGAAACTGCTTAGTGTTCTGGTAATTCATCTCACAGAGTTACATCTGTATTTCGTGGATCTCTTTGCTAGCCTTATTTCTGTGGAAACTGAGAACAGATGTTTCCGATCCCTTAGAAGAGTATATGGCTAAAGGAAATATCCTCCGATCACAAAGAGAAAGAAGCTTTCTGAGAAACTTCTTTGTGTTCTGTGAAATCATCTCACAGAGTTACAGCTTTCCCCTTTAGAGGCCTTTCGCTAAGACAGTTCTTGTGAAATTGGCAAAGTGATATTTGGAAGCCCATAGAGGGCTATGGTGAAAAAGGAAATATCCTCACATGAAATCTGGAAAGAAGCTTTCTGAGAAACTGCTCTGTTATGTGTGACTTCTACTCACAGAGTTATATATGTATTTCGTGGATCTCTTTGCTAGCGTTATTTCTGTGGAATCTCAGAACACATATTTCGGATCCTTTGAAGACTATAGGGCGAAAGGAAATATCCTCCGATAACAAAGAGAAAGAAGCTTTCTGAGAAACTTCTTTGTGTTCTGTGAAAACATCTCACGGAGTTACAGCTTTCCCCTCAAGAAGCCTTTCGCTAAGACAGTTCTTGTGCAATTGGCNTCCTCAGAAGAAATCTGGAAAGAAGCTTTCTGAGAAACTGCTTAGTGTTCTGTTACTTCATCTCACAGAGTTACATCTGTATTTCGTGGATCTCTTTGCTAGCCTTATTTCTGTGGAATCTGAGAACAGATATTTCGGATCCCTTTGAAGACTATAGGGCCAAAGGAAATATCCTCCGATAACAAGGAGAAAGAAGCTTTCTGAGAAACTTCTTTTTGTTCTGTGAAATAATCTCACAGAGTTACACCTTTCCCCTCAAGAAGACTTTGGCTAAGACAGTTCTTGTGGCATTGGCAAAGTGATATTTGGAAGGCCATAGAGGGCTCTGGTGAAAAAGGAAATATCCTGAGATGAAATGTGGAATGAAGCTTTCTGAAAAACTGCTTAGTGTTCTGTTAATTCATCTCACAGAGTTACATCTGTATTTCGTGGATCTCTTTGCTAGCCTTATTTCTGTGGAATCTGAGGACATTATTTCGGATCCCTTTGAAGACTATAGGGCCAAAGGAAATATCCTCCGATAACAAAGAGAAAGAAGCTTTCTGAGAAACTTCTTTGTGTTCTGTGAAATCATCTCACAGAGTTACAGCTTTCCCCTCAGGAAGCCTTTCTCTAAGACAGTTCTTGTGGAATTGGCAAAGTGATATTTGGAAGCCCATAGAGGTCTATGGTGAAAAAGGAAATATCCTCAGATGAAA
>NW_020261346.1:0-3515 GCF_003255815.1 Theropithecus gelada
CAGAACACAAAGAAGTTTCTCACAAAGCTTCTTTATCTTTGTTATCGGAGGATATTTACTTTGGCCCTAGAGTCTTCAAAGGGATCCGAAATATCTGTTCTCAGATTCCACAGAAATAAGGCTAGCAAAGAGATCCACGAAATACAGCTGTAACTCTGGGAGATGAAGGAACAGAACACTAAGCAGTTTCTCAGAAAGCTTCTTCCCAGATTTCATCTGAGGACATTTCCTTTTTCACCGTAGCCCTCTATGGGCTTCCAAATATCACTTTGCCAATTCCACAAGAACTGTCTTAGCGAAAGTCTTCTTGAGGGGAAAGCTGTAACTGTGTGAGATGATTTCAAAGAACACAAAGAAGATTCTCAGAAACCTTCTTTCTCTTTGTGATCGGAGGATATTTCCTTTGGTCCTAGAGTCTTCAAAGGGATCCGTAATATCTGTACTCAGATTCCACAGAAATAAGGCTAGGAAAGAGATCAACGAAATACACATGTAACTCTGGGAGATGAATTAACAGAACACTCAGCAGTTTCTCAAAAAGCTTCTTTCCAGGTTTCATCTGAGGATATTTCCTTTTTCTCCATAGCCCTCTATGGGCTTCCAAATATCACTTGGCCAATTCCACAAGAACTGTCTTAGCGAAAGGCTTCTTGAGGGGAAAGCTGTAACTCTGTGAGATGATTTCACAGATCACAAAGAAGTTTCTCAGAAAGCTTCTATCTCTTTGTTATAGGAGGATATTTCCTTTGGCCCTATAGTCTTCAAAGGGATCCGAAATATCTGTTCTCAGATTCCACAGAAATAAGGCGAGCAAAGAGATCTACGAAATAGAGATGTAACTCTGTGAGATGAATTAAGAGAACACTCAGCAGTTTCTCAGAAAGCTTCTTTCCAGATTTCATCTCAGGATATTTCCTTTTTCACCATAGCCCTCTATGGGCTTCCAAATATCACTTTGCCAATTCCACAAGAACAGTCTTAGCGAAAGGCTTCTTGAGGGGAACGCTGCAACTCTCTGAGATGACTTCACAGAACACAAAGAAATTTCTCAGAAAGCTTCTTTCTCTTTGTTATCGGAGGATATTTCCTTTCACCAAAGAGTCTTCAAAGGGATCCGCAATATCTGTTCTCAGAATCCACAGAAATAAGGCTAGCAAAGAGATCCACGAAATACAGGTGTAACTCTGGGAGATGAATTAAGAGAACACTCAGCAGTTTCTCAGAAAGCTTCTTTCCAGATTTCATCTGAGGATATTTCCTTTTTCACCGTAGCCCTCTATGGGCTTCCAAATATCACTTTGCCAATTCCACAGGAACTGTCTTAGCGAAGGCTTCTGGAGGGGAAAGCTGTAACTCTGTCAGATGATTTCACAGAACCAAAGAATTTTCCCAGAAAGCTTCTTTCTCTTTGTTATCGGAGGATATTTCCTTTGGCCCTATAGTCTTCAAAGGGATCCGAAATATCTGTTCTGATATTCCACAGAAATAAGGCTAGCAAAGAGATCCACGAAATACAGATGTAACTCTGGGAGCGGAAGTCACACATCACAAAGCACTTTCTCAGAAAGCTTCCTTCCAGTTTTTCTCTGAGGATATTTTCTTTTTCACCATATCCCTCTATGGGCTTCCAAATATCACTTTGCGAATTCCACAAGAACAGGCTTAGCGAGCGGTTTCTTGAGGGGAAATCTGTAACTCTGGGAGATGAATTCACACAAGACTAAGCAGTTTCTCAGAAAGCTTCTTTCCAGATTTCATTGGAGGATATTTCCCTTTTCTTTATAGGCCTCTATGGGCTTCCAAATATCATTTTTCAAATTCCACAAGAACTGTCTTAGCGAAAGACTTCTTGATGATTTCACAGAACACAAAGAAGTTTCACAGAAAGCTTCTTTCTCTTTGTTATCGGAGGATATTTCCTTTGGCCCTGCAGTCTTCAAAGGGATCCGAAATATCTGTTATCAGATTCCACAGAAATAAGGCTAGCAAAGAGATCCAGGAAATACAGATGTAACTCTGTGAGTGGAAATCACACATCACAAAGCCGTTTCTCAGAAAGCTTCTTTCCAGTTTTTCTCTGAGGATATTTCCATTTTCAACATAGCCCTCTAAGGGTCTCCAAATATCACTTTGCAAATTCCACAAGAATAGGGTTAGCGAACGGTTTCTTGAGGGGAAAGCTGTAACTCTGTGCGATGAATTCACAGAACACTGAGCAGTTTCTCAGAAAGCTTATTTCCAGATTTCATCGGAGGATATTTCCTTTTTACCATAGCCCTCTATGTTCTTCCAAATATCACTTTGCAAATTCCACAAGAACTGTCTTAGCGAAAGGCTTCTTGAGGAGAAAGCTGTAGCTCTGTGAGATGATTTCACAGAACACAAAAAGTTTCTCAGAAAGCTTCTTTCTCTTTGTTATCGGAGGATATTTCCTTTGGCCCTATAGTTTTCAAAGGGATCCGAAATATCTCTTCTCAGATTCCACAGAAATAAGGCTAGCAAAGAGATCCACGAAATACAGATGTTACTATGTGAGTGGAAATCACGCATCACCAAGCAGTTTCTCAGAAAGCTTCTTTCCAGTTTTTCTCAAGATATTTCCTTTTTCACCGTAGCCCTCTATGTTCTTCCAAATATCACTTTGCGAATTCCACAAGGACAGGCTTAGCGAGCGGCTTCTTGAGGGGAAAGCTGTAACTCTGTGAGATGAATTCACAGAACACTAAGCACTTTCTCAGAAAGCTTCTTTCTAGATTTCCTCGAAGGATATTTGCTTTTTCTCCATAGACCTCCATGGGCTTCCAAATATCAGTTTGCAAATTCCACAACAACTGTATTTGCGAAAGGCTTCTTGAGGGGAAAGCTGTAACTCTATGAGATGATTTCACAGAACACAGAGAGGTTTCTCAGAAAGCTGCTTTTTCCTTATTACTGGAGGATATTTCCTTTAGCCCTAGAGTCTTCAAAGGGATCCGATATATTTGTTCTCAGATTCCACAGAAATAAGGGTAGCAAAGTGATCCACGAAATACAGATGTAACTCTGAGAGTGGAAGTCACACATCACAAAGCAGGGTCTCAGAAACTTCTTTCCAGTTTTTCACGGAGGATATTTTCTTTTTCACCATAGCCCTCCATGGGCTTCCAAATATCACCTTGAGAATTCCACAGAAACAGGCTAAGCGACCGGCTTCTTGAGTGGAAAGCTATAACTCTGTGAGATGAATTAACAGATCACTAAGCAGTTTCTCAGAAAGCTTCTTTCCAGATTTCATCGGAGGATATTTCCTTTTTCACCAGCGCCCTCTAAGGGCTTCCAAATATCACTTTTCAAATTCCACAAGAACTGTCTTAGCGAAAGGCTTCTTGAGGGGAAAGCTGTAACTCTGTGGGATGATTTCACAGAACCGAAAAAAGTTTCTCAGAAAGCTTCTTTCTCTTTGTTATCGGAGGATATTTCCTTTAGCCCTAGAGTCTTCAAAGGGATCCGAAATATCTGTTCTCAGATTCCACAGA
>NW_020261347.1:0-3514 GCF_003255815.1 Theropithecus gelada
TGCAAATTCCCTCCTGGAACAGCCCAGCAACCCTCTGTACTTTCCTCTAAGTACCCATGCCAGGCAGGTGTAGAGTCTAATGGTGTGCCTAGGAATCAGCATTTAACACAATTCTGAAGAAAAAAGTTTGAGAGGCCGGTCAGTGAGAGGCTGCCATGGCCTCCACTCATTTGTAGGCTCTGAAGAGACAGATTCAGGTAACAGGCCAGACAGGACAGGACAAGGATGGGGAGGTGGAGGGCAAATTCCATGGACCACCAACCACCCCGCCATCCCCACTGAGACTCCGTGATTTAAGGAGAGGCAAAGCCAGGCAGAAACGATGCCCGCACCACGTGAGGGACAGATTTCACCTAAAGCGCACAGCGTGTGGCTGAGGCCCAAGGTTGGGCAAGCCGGGAGCTCAGAACGGGCTTCACTGGCCCAGAGGTGTCCCCCACACCTAGACCAAGCACAGACCTCCCAAGCACTGCCTATGTCTCCTACCTGGCTTATTTCCTGTCCCCCTTCTGTGTTGGTTTCTCAGCCGCACCCTGAAATGCACGACCTCTACCCCACACCCCTTCTCAAGATTGGTGGACTGAAAAGAGCAGGTGGGGTAAGAGTTGGGCTCTGGGGCCAACGTCCTGCCTGAGACGTTAGTTCCATCCCACCCAGTTGTTATGTGAGCCTGTGAGATTTCTCAAATGTGAGATGAGAAGGTAACTGAACCCACGTCCGAGGGCGGCTGTGGAGACTGAGATCACATATAGCCACACCTCGGCGTCCAGCACACGTGAGATACCAGCTATGTTGCCCCTGATGGGAATCCCTCTATGCCCCCTCTGCTACCAGAGCCAACTCCCAGCAGTAGCTGTGGAGGGTGCGTCCTCTATTCCCACTCCACTCACCTCCCATCACTCCATGCAGTGACCTGCCACGCAGCGTCCACCAGCAAACCCGGCCCCACTGGATAACTGACCACCCCCCCTCCCACTTTGGGTCATCTTCCACTTGCGGTTCCGAAGCAGGCCGAGAAACCGCCCTCAAGGGCACTCACCTGTTCCTTATTGCACGTAATGACCTGCCACGCAGAACCACCAGCAAACCCGGCTCCACCATCCACGTTCTGGTGGGTAACTGGCCCCCTGCCCCGCTTCCTCCTGGGGTGTCTGGGAGGCTCAGAAACTGCCCTCCAAGGACACTCATCTGTTCCTTATTGCACTAATACCTCGTTTACCGAAATCCACTTTGACTTCTAGCACTGCAGGTGTGACAATTTAGGAATACTGCTTGCTTACAAGCTCCAAGAGCTTGAGGTCACGTCCACCTCACCAGCATCCCAGAGACCCAGCACTGTCACACTGTTTAAAATTTTAAACTACTCTTTCAAAATGCTATTGGCATTTGGTTTACACATAAAATGCTAAAGACCTTCAAGTGAAACAAATATCTTCAACAGTCTGATTCAATCATAACATGTGAGTTACACATCTGCCAAGTTGTAAAGCCTCATGCATTTATAACATTTTATGTATGGTCAAATGGTTCGTTAATATAAATTATGAGAATCTAACAGGTTTTTTTCTGGCATTAGATGACCAAAGGAAAACTGGGTTCTGGCTGGCTTGTGGGCCTGTAGAGGCAGACATCTGCTGACACAACCAAGCTCATTGCCACTGACGTGGCCTTATCCCAGGCCCCTCACCCAGATGCTCACACGCACCTGGAGGAGCAAGCTGACCTGCCCACATTTCTCAACTGCACAGCTGTTGCTCACACCGCAGATGGAGCTCAAGGCACGAGCAGGCCGCCACGCTAAAATACCACACAGCATCCACACCAGGTGACGGTGGTTTTCACTCCATCCCAAAGCCCCATGTGTGAGTTTATAGCCATGACTACTAAATGGATTTTTGGACTCTCAAGACATACTTTGTTTCCCTTTATATGCAACAAAGTTACAAGACTATCCCTCAGATATAGGCTCTGCAACTCTGGAATTATTTGGGAACAGAGCCTCTGCCAGATCAGGATAAGCACTTGGGACAACACTCCGTGCCCTCGGTCCACACAAACCCATCCAGACCGGAGGCCTCCCGCACTGCTCTAGAATTTCTGTGGATTTCTATAAACGAGGTATTAGTGCAATAAGGAACAGATGAGTGCCCTTGGAGGGCAGTTTCTGAGCCTCCCAGCCACATGGCCACGTTCAGGCTGAAGCCGCACCACCTCCAGAAACACTGTCCCTCGCCGAGGTGTGTCTGGCTTCTCCCTTTTTCCAGAACTTAAAACCTGAAAGGACAGGTCTGTGTAGAAAAACACAAACTACTTGCCGTTCCTCTTCCCAGTTCAGGCTGTAGGAAGCTCATTTCAGCCCTCACCGTGTTCCGACTGTGCCTTGGTTCCCATAAGAAATAAAGTCCGAATTCTAGTCCCTGTCTCCTGGGTGGTGTGGCAGGCACACATACCTTCAGTTACATGAGGAAAGGCGTGGCGAGCTCCCTTCCTTCAGTAAAACTGCACGGTTCCCAGAACCCTGATGCCATCCCCTTCACGCCACTGTGAACACCTGGACAGAGCACATTTCAATGCGTGCACCTTTGTGGGCTAGTTTTCTGTTTCTCCACTAAATCACCCCAAATTTAGCGCCCTAAACACTGACTTATTTTCTCTCATTTCTGGAAGCTGGAGTCCAAAACAGGTCCCAACACCTAACATTGAGGTGTCGGCAGGGATGGCTCTGGGGAAGTGACCGTCTCTTTGCCTCCCACAGCCTCTAGAGGCTTCCGCATCCCCTGGTCCATATGGCACCCACTGTCTTCAGGACCCACAGCGGCTCTGACGGCCCCTCAACAGGAAGATGCAGAACGTCAGGAGCCTGGGCTCTAGTGCTAGGGCCTAAACCTCCTCACCCTCCCAGCTCCTTACGTACTCCCGTGTGAGCTAATATACATCCGACTTTAACTAGTGTCACCTGTGTAAGGGGTAAGTGCCCAGCTGTGAACTGGTTAACCTCGCCCACACAGATCCCGGGAATAAACTCACAGGCCATGGACCACTCCACAATCAACGAGTGACCACCTGCTCGGGGACCTCCATGGCCCAGCAGAGTCCTGCGGTGCCTCCCTGTGGGCTCAAGGGACTGGCAGCCGGGGTCTGCAGCACCAGAGGACCCTGGATAAAAAAGACAGCTCCCATGTCAGGGGGCACCCAACCGCAGTTGGGTTCCCGGTACTTTAAGGAGCCCAGGTGGACGAGCTGTGCCGCGTGCAACTCCATCACCAGAATAACGGCTGCACGTGGCAAGTGCATGGGTGGCCACCTCTCAGTACAGCTGGCCACACTAAGCACATCACCATCATGACGCCCAATCAGACTCAGCTGCTGGCACAGTCCGGGCATCCACCTCCAAGAACATTCTGGATCACAATTCACAGTAGTGATTGCGATCAGGGCCACACGTGGCTAAATGTATTTACAGGAGGACGCCACAGCCGATCTGGCTGGACTGAGAGCATTTCCCACTGTACCT
>NW_020261348.1:0-3514 GCF_003255815.1 Theropithecus gelada
ATCCCTATCAAGCAAAATTATCATGCCAGACCACCTAATGGGCTGCTAGCTGATCTGTAAACTGGCTGTCATCTGTCAGGGGATCACCCCTCCAGCACAATCAGCTTGGATCACTATGACAAGGCTAAGTGGCCAAGAACATGGCCACTTAATCTTTTTTTTTTTTTTTTTCCAGATAGAGTTTCCCTCTTGTTGCCCAAGCTGGAGTGCAATGGCACGATCTCAGCTCACTGCATCCTCCACCTCCTGGGTTCAAGCGATTCTCCTGCCTCAGCCTCCTGAGTAGCTAAGATTATAGGCACACACCACCACGCCCGGCTACTTTTTTGTATTTTTAGTAGAAACAGGGTTTCACCATGTTAACCAGTTAGCCAGGCTGGTCTTGAGCTCCTGACCTCAGATGATCTGACTGCCTCGGCCTCCCAAAGTGTTGGGATTACAGGTATGAGCTACCACGCCCAGCCAGCCACTTAATCTTAAGAAAAAGTTAAGAGGTGCTTTGCTCAGCCTGGGGCTCTCAGCATGTCATTTGTCCTCAGAAGTGAGTGTGACACATATATAGAAGATACAACCTCCTCTCCAAGGCATTCTAGACAAAATTAATTGGTCTTCTTAGTTCTCTTATTGCCCTTTCTTTGCTCAGCAAATTATGAACCTCTAAAGGGCGAAGATATGTGAAGAAATTTCTGTGCTTTATACAAGGTGCACTTTACAGAAAAGATAGTCAATAAATGTGTTGAATCAAAGTAAGATACAAAGACTACAAGACATTCACCAACATAATAAGGACAATGTATAGGCATATTTCTGTAATATAACTTGTAATCTTTGTTATCATAAAATTCAGAGTTAGATATTCTTACAGCATTTGTCCTATTTAGATCCGTTCTCTACCATGCTACTCTATCATGTAACGAGCCTAATTTGGAAAACTGAAATGTTTGCCCCCTGGGTTTTTCCCTTCAGAATTTAGCACTTATTAAGTTTACATGCAGTTTACTTTCACAGCAATAATCTGGCAATTAAATCTGTGTAAGGAATGGTATTTCTAACAGATCGTTGCAAATTATATACAGACAACGTTTGAAATTTATTAACTTATATCTCTTATTTTAGCCTATATAATAGGACAATATTTATTACAGTTGAGCTCTCATTGAACATGAATAGAGATTTGCTTTGTTTATTTCAAATAACAGAAGCAGTACTACCAGTGTTAATGCATGGGGTAGAAGTAAGAGAGAAAGAAACTTCACAAAATTCTCATACTAGGAACTTCAGCACAGCAGGGATTCAGTTATGGGGAAATGGCCCCAAAGAAACTCTAGGAATCACAGCATCAGGGATTTGTGACCCTTTATGCTAATATTTCACTACCCACATGACTTTGCTTTTCTCTTCCTCCATTTAGACTTTCCTTCCTTTCTTCCTACTGTGAAATTGACTTCCTTACCTTCTTCTCTATCACCAGTGTGACCTTCGTGGCCTAATTACCTCTTAAAGGTTCCACCTCTTCATTCTGTTACAACAGCAACTAAATTTTAATGTGAGTTTTGGTGGGGACATTCAAACCATAGCACATAGAATGTTGAGCATCTTTTCATATACTTATGCCATCTATCTTCTTTGGTAAAGGACCTGTTCAGGTCTTTCGCCCATTTTTAATCAGGTTGTTCTTTTTTTATAGTTTTGAGATTTAAGCATTCTTGGTATATTTTGGATAGCAGTTCTTTATAAGATTTTACAAATATTTTCTTCTGGTCTGTGTCTCATTCCTTTGAAAATGTCTTTCACGGGGCATTTTTTTTTTTTTTGATGAGGTCTCACTCTGTCACCTAGGCTGGAGGGCAGTGGCACAACCATGACTCACTGCAACCTTGAATGTCTGGGCTCAAGAGATCCTCCTGTCTCAGCCTTCTGAGTAGCTAGGACTACAGGCTCACAATACCACACCGAGCTAATGTTTTATTTATTTATTTTTTGGTAGAAATGGAGTCTGCTATGTTGCCCAGGCTAGTCTCAAACTCCCTGGCTTCAAGCAATCCTCCTGCTTTGACCTCCCAAAGTACTGGAATTAAAGGTATGAGCCACTGCCTTCAGCCAGAAGTTTTAATTTGAGTGCAGTACAGCTTATCTCCTAGGGTCTGCATGGCCTCTCAAATTCATGTATTGAAACAATCCCCATTGTGGTATTAAGTGGGAACTTTGGGGAAAGGCATTAAGAGATAAATCCTGTTGGGTGGCACCCTTGTTGATGCCTTATAAATCAGTTAGAGGGAACTACTTGAGGATGTTTTTGCCCCTCCACCTTTCACCATGTGAGGACACAGCATTTATACCTTTCTGCCATGTGAAGATGCAGCAAGAAGGCTCTCACCAGATACTGAATACCAATGTCCTGATTTTGGATTTTCCAGCCTTCAGAACTGTAAGAAAGAATTTTTTTTTTTTTTTTTTGAGACGGAGTCTGGCTCTGTCTCCCAGGCTGGAGCTCAGTAGTGCAATCTCATCTCACTGCAACCTCCATCTCCCAGGTTCAAGCAATTCTCCTGCCTCAGCCTCCCAAGTAGCTGGGACTACAGGTGCGCACCACCACAGCCAGCTAATTTTTTTTTTTTTTAGACGGAGTTTTACTCTTGTCACCCAGACCAGAGTGCAAAGGCATGATCTCAGCTCACTACAACCTACACCTCCCGGGTTCAAGCAATTCTCCTGCCTCAGCCTCCCAGGTAGCTGGGATTACAGGCACGTGCCACCACTCCCAGCTAATGTTTTTGTATTTAGTAGAGATGGGGTTTCACCATGTTGATCAGGCTAGTCTGAAACTCCTGACCTCAGGTGAACCACCTACTTTGGTCTCCCAAAGTGCTAGGATTATAGGTGTGAGCAACCAGCCCTGCCTAATTTTTGTATGTTTAGTAGAGATGAGGTTTCTCCATGTTGGTCAGGCTGGTCTCGAACTTCTGGCCTCAAGTGATCCACTTGCCTCAGTGTCCCAAAGTGCTGGGATTATAGGCATGAGCCACCATGCCTGGCCGGATAAACAAATATTTATTGCTTATAAGTTACCCAGTCTGTGGTATTTTGTTATAGCAGCACAAAAACAATAAGACATTAATAGTTATTCCTTTCATGGATTGTGTTCTGTGTTATATCTAGAGTCATCACCAGGCTGGGCATGGTGGCTTATGCCTGTAATTCCAGCACTTTGGAAGGCCGAGGTGGGTGGGTCACTTGAGGTCAGGAGTTTAAGACCAGCCTGGCCAACATGGCAAAACCCTATCTCTACTAAAAATACAAAAATTAGGCCGGGCGCGGTGGCTCAAGCCTGTAATCCCAGCACTCTGGGAGGCCGAGGCGGGCGGATCACAAGGTCAGGAGATCGAGACCATCCTGGCTAACATGGTGAAACCCCGTCTCTACTAAAAATACAAAAAACTAGCCGGGCGTGGTGGCGGGCGCCTGTAGTCCCAGCTACTCGGAGGCTGAGGCAGGAGAATGGCCTGAACCTGGT
>NW_020261349.1:0-9254 GCF_003255815.1 Theropithecus gelada
GGCAGCGGCTTCAAAGTCAAAATGGTGGTTTGATGTGAAATGATAGAATAGTTGACGGATAAGGCAAGTAATAAGGAATGTAGATCCAATGATAACGTGAAGTCCGTGAAAGCCTGTAGCAACAAAGAATGTTGAGCCATAGATACCATCGGAAATAGTAAAGGGTGCTTCAAAGTACTCTGAGATTTGTAGTAGGGTGAAGTAAATGCCTGGTAGGATCGTAGTGAGTAGAGCTTGAATTATTTGTTTTCGACTACTCTCTATTAGACTATGATGGGCTCAGGTGATTGTAACCCCTGATGCAAGTAGTACAGAGGTGTTTAAAAAAGGTACTTGTAGTGGATTTAGGGGAGTAATTCCTGTTGGTGGTCAGTGTCCTCCTAGGTGTGGGGTAGGAGCGAGGCTTGAGTGGTAGAATGCTCAGAAGAAACCAGTGAAGAAGAGAATTTGTGAGATGATGAATAGGACCATTCCATAACGAAGGCTTTTTTGGATGGGTATTGTATGGTGGCCTTGGTAAGTACTTTCTCGGATGATGTCACGTCACCATTGGTATAGGGTTAATATATTGGTTAGTAGGCCTAGTATTAATAGAGTGGTGGAATGAAAGTGGAATCATATAATTAAGCCAGATGTTATTAGGAGAGCTGAGAGAGTTCCTGTTAGTGGTCAGGGGCTGGGTTTAACTACGTGGTAGGCATGAGATTGGCGGGTCATTAGGTGTTATCATGTAGATAAAGGCTAACTAAGAGTGTGAAAACATAGGCTTGGATCAGGGCTACTGCGATTTCTAGAATAGTCAGTAGTACTAGGAGTACAGAGATTAGTGAGGTAGCAGGCAGGTTGATGGCTGATAATGCTAGTGCAGCACTTCCTATTAGGTGCATTAGTAAATGGCCAGCTGTGATGCTAGCAGTTAAACGTACAGCTAGGGCCCCTGGTTGAATAAGTAGGCTAATTGTTTCAATAATTACTAATACAGGAATAAGGAGTGTGGGTGTACCTTGTGGCAGAAAATGGGCTAGAGAGCTTTTAGTTTTGAAGCGAAGACCTATAACTACTGTTCCTGCTCATAGGGGAATCGCTACAGCTAGATTTATAGATAGTTGGGTGGTGGGTGTAAATGAGTGAGGTAGAAGTCTGAGAAGGTTAGTTATTGTAATAAAAATAATTAAGGACATCAGCATGAAGGATCAGGTTTGTCCTTTAGTATTATGGGTTGTTATTATTTGTTTTAGAGTGAGTTGGATTAGGTTTTGTTGAATAGTAATTAATCGGTTATTAATAAGGCACTTGGAGGTTGGAAGTAGTAATGTGGGGAGTAGGCTGATGGGTACTGCAGCAGGCTGGCCTAGGATTGTTGGAGCAGTAAATGGAGTAAATAGATTTTCGTTCATTTTAATTGTGAAGGGTTGTTGTAGGTTTGTGTACTGGGGGTTTCTTGTAAGGGGGGTGAATAGTAATTTGTGTTTAGTAGTTTTAATTGTATAATAAGAAATAGTGTGGGGAGTATAGTTATGATAATAGTAAGTGATGTGGATGTATCTAGTTGGGGCATTTCACTGTAGAGAGGAATGTTTCTCTCGATCTTCAACTTAAAAGGTTAATGGTAGAGTAGCTGTACAGTGTATCGGTAAGAATATTTTGTAGAGAGTTGTGGAGTGAGGTGTGTTAGAAGTTGGGGGGGGGTGGTCTATAGGGTAAATACAGGTTCTATTTCAAAAATATTTAGTGGAATTAATTCTGCGACAATAGGTATAAAGCTATGGTTGGCGCCGCAGATTTCTGAGCATTGTCCGTAATAGACGCCTGGTCGTATAGCGGTGAATGTAGTTTGATTTAAGCGTCCAGGAACTGCATCTGTTTTCAGGCCTAGGGTAGGAATTGTTCATGAGTGTAGAACGTCCTGAGATGTGATTATCATACGGACGGGGGCTTCAATTGGAAGAACTACTCAATTGTCAACTTCTAGAAGTCGAAGGTCTCCTGGGTTTAAGAACAGCGGGAGGAGTATATAAGAGTTAAAGATCAGTCCCCCATAGTCTGTATATTCGTAGGTTCAGTATTATTGGTGTCCAATTGATTTGACAGTAAAAGGAGGGTTGTTGATCTCATCTGTTAAGTATAGGATGCATAGGGATGGAAGAGCAATTAGGATTAAAATGATTGCGGGTAAGATAGTTCAAATGGTTTCTATTTCTTGAGCGTCTGTGATTTTGGTGTTGGTTAGTTTTGTTGTAAGTGTTGAAGATAGGACATATAATACTAGGAAGCTAATTAAGGATACAATTATAAAAGTGTGGTCATGAAAAGTGATTAATTCTTCTATGATAGGGGATGTGGCGTCTTGTAGGCCTAGTTGAGCTGGGTGAGCCATATAAGATATATAGGGTTTAACCTATGACTTAGCTTTGACAAAGCTATGAAATAGTTTTTCTAATATCTTATTGAAAAAGTTGCAGAGGTTGCAGGGTTGGCTTGAAATCAGTTTTAGGAGGTTCGATTCCTTCCTTTTTCGCATAGTTTAATATAGGCTGGTTCTTCAAATGTGTGATAGGGTGGAGGTCAACCGTGTAGTCATTCTAAGTTGGTGGAAGGTCGTTCAATTAATAAGACTTTACGCTTTGAGGCAAAGGCTTCTCAGGTTATATAAATTATTAATACTACTGCTACTAGGGAGATGAAGGAGCCTATAGATGATATAATATTTCATGTGGTATAGGCATCGGGGTAGTCAGAATAGCGTCGGGGTATTCCGGATAAGCCAAGGAAATGTTGTGGGAAGAAAGTTAAATTTACACCTACAAATTTAATGGTGAAATGAGCTTTAGCATAAGTTTGGTCTAGAGTGTAGCCTGAAAATAAGGGATATCAATGAATAAAACCTCCTATGATAGCAAGAACAGCTGCTATTGACAGGACGTAGTGAAAGTGTGCTACAACATAGTATGTGTCGTGTAGTACAATATCTAGTGATGAGTTTGCTAGTACGATACCGGTCAAGCCCCCCATAGTAAAAAGAAAGATAAAGCCCAAGGCTCAAAGTATTGCAGGGGATCATTTGATATTGCCTCCGTGAAGCGTGGCAAGTCAGCTACAGACCTTAATGCCAGTGGGGATTGCAATAATTATAGTGGCGGAAGTAAAAACGTCTATACCCACTGTAAACATATGATGGGCTCATACAATAAAGCCTAAAAACCCAATTGATACTATAGCTCAAACTATACCTATAGCCAAATGGTTCTTTTTTTCCGGAGTCATATGTTATAATATGGGAAATTATCCCAAACCCAGGCAGAATGAGGATATAGACTTCGGGATGGCCAAAGAATCAGAATAGGTGTTGATATAAGATAGGATCCCCTCCTCCAGCGGGATCAAAGAAGGTGGTGTTTAGATTTCGGTCTGTTAGTAGTATAGTAATGCCGGCAGCTAGTATGGGTAGGGAGAGGAGTAGAAGGATGGCTGTGATTAATACTGATCAAATAAATAAGGGGGTTTGATATTGAGATATTGCAGGGGGTTTTATATTAATGTTAGTGGTAATGAAATTGATAGCTCCTAGAATGGAGCTAGGTGATGCCTGCTAGGTGAAGCGAGAAGATAGTTAGATCTAGAGAAGCTCCTGGGTGGGAGAAATTTCCTGCTAAAGGAGGATAAACTGTTCAGCCTGTTCCAGCACCGGCTTCCACTATGGCAGATGCCAGTAATAGTAGAAAGGAGGGGGAAAGAAGTCAGAAACTTATATTATTTAGGCGAGGGAATGCTATGTCAGGGGCACCAATCATTAGAGGTACTAATCAATTTCCGAAGCCTCCAGTTATGATGGGTATGACTATAAAGAAGATTATGACGAATGCATGGGCTGTAACAATAACATTATAGATATGGTCGTTGCCTAGTAGCTTGCCTGGTTGACCTAATTCAGCTCGAATAAGAAGGCTTAGAGCTGTGCCTATGATTCCAGCTCGTGTGCCGAACAGTAGGTAAAGAGTTCCAATATCTTTGTGGTTTGTTGAGAATAACCAACGGTAGACGAGCATAGGTGGGAAAAAGGGAGGGAAGGGGGGTAAAATGGCTGAGTAAGCATTCGGCTGTAAACCTAAAGACAGAGATTAAGTCCTCTTTTTACCAGCCCCGAGGTGATTTTCATGTTGAATTGCAAATTCAAAGGGGCAGCTAATTTCTGCCGGGGCTTCTCCCGCCTTTTTTCACCTGTGGCGGGAGAAGTAGATTAAAGCCAGTTGGTTAGGGTATTTAGCTGTTAACTAAAATTTGGTGGGTTTGAGTCCCATTAATCTAGTAAGGGCTTAGCTTAATTAAAGTAATTGATTTGCATTCAGTTGATGCAGAGCAGAATCTGCAGTCTTTATGTGTCTTAGAAATTAAGCATGGTTTGACTTACTAAGGGCTTTGAAGGCCTTTGGTCTTAACCTAAATTTCTAGAAGATGGCTAAGGTTAGTGGGGAAATTGGTAAGAGGAGGGTGGTGAGGATAATGAGTAGGGGGATGAGAAGTGTGGGTTTTGTGCTTTCAAATTGTCATTTTATTTTTGTATTGTTGGATGTAGGAAGTAGTGTTATGGAAGTGGTGTAGATTAGGCATATGTAAAAGTATAGGTTGAGTAGGGTTATGATAATTATAATGGTGGGAATGGTGAAGTTATTGTTTTTTGTGAATTCTTGGATGGTAATTCATTTGGGCAGGAAGCCGGTTAGTGGGGGTAAGCCTCCTGTAGATAGGAGAGTAGATGATATTAATGGTATTAATCAGGTTAGTTTGTTTCAAGCGCGAGATAGTATGAGAGTTGTGGTGCTTGAGTTTAGGTTGAGAGCTAGGAATGCAGTGGTTGTTATAATAATGTATATAGCTAGGTAATAGATTGTGACATTTGGGTTGTAAATTAGTGTTATTATTATTCAGCCCATGTGAGTAATTGAAGAGTGTGCTATAATTTTGCGTAGTTGTGTTTGGTTAAGGCCCCCTCAACTGCCGACTATAATAGATAGAGTTGAGAGGGTTAGGAGAATGCTTGCATTAGTTGAAGGGTATATTTGATATATAATTGAGATGGGGGCTAGTTTTTGTCATGTGAGGAGGAGTAGGCCGGAAATTAAGGATGTCCCTTGAGTGACTTCTGAGACTCAGAAGTGGAAAGGAGCTATCCCTAGTTTTATGACTAGGGCTGTTGTTATAATTAAAGATGAAAGTTGGTTGATGTTGCTTGTTATGGTCCAGCATCCAGAGAGCAGGTTGTTGGAGATGACTGCTATTATGAGAATTATAGATGCGGTGGCTTGTATTAGGAAATATTTAGTAGCGACTTCTGTAGAACGGGGACTTGTCTTTTTGATTAGGATTGGGGTGAAGGCTAGTATATTTATTTCTAAGCCTGCTCAGGTGAGGAATCAGTGTGAGCTTAGTGACTTAATGAGAGTACCTGTGATTATGGTGGAGTAAATAATAAGTTGGGCTAGTGGATTAATAAGTACGGGAAGGGTATAACCAACATTTTCGGGGTATGGGCCCGATAGCTTATTTAGCTGACCTTACTTTAGGATGGAGTGTGGTGGGTAGCACGGAGAAATTTGGGTTCTCAGGGGTAGGTTCGATACCTATAATCCTAGAAATAAGACGGTTAGGGACTCTATCATTTACTCGATCAAAGTAACTCTTTTGCCAGACATATTTCTAGGTCTGAGGGGGGATGTTGGAGATTGCAATAGGTGTTGAGATATGTTATATGAGAAGGGCTAGTGTGAGTGGGAGGAAGTTTTTTCATAGTAAGTGTATGAGTTGATCATAACGGAATCGGGGGTATGTTGTTCGGATTCATAAAAATAAAGAGATTAGGAGAAGTGTTTTGGTGGCAAAGCATGTCCTAAATAGTTTTGGGGAGTGAATAGAGTACAATGTGCCCAGGAAGATTGTGGTTGTTAGAGAATTTATTATGATAATATTTATGTACTCAGCCATAAAGAACAGAGTGAATGGACCTGCAGCATATTCAGTGTTAAAGCCCGAGACTAGTTCTGATTCGCCTTCTGTGAGGTCAAAGGGAGCTTGGTTTGTTTCAGCTAATGTGGAAGTGAATCATATTATAGCCAGGGGTCATGATGGTAGGAGGAGTCAGAGATACTCTTGTGTTGTGATAAGTATATGAAGATTAAATGAGCCACTTATCAGTAAGATTGACAAGAGAATAATAGCGAGAATAACTTCGTATGAAATTGTTTGGGCGACAGCTCGTAGTGCTCCGATTAGTGCATAGTTTGTGTTTGATGCTCATCCTGATCATAAAATAGAATAGACGGTTAGGCTAGATGTAGCTAGGATAAATAAAAGTCCCAGGTTAAAGTTAATTAGTGGGTGGGGTATAGGGAGAGGAGTTCATAGGAGAAGAGCAATGGAAAAGGCCAAGGCTGGTGCGGTAATGTAGAGAATGGTAGTAGATGTTGAAGGTTTTAAGGGCTCCTTGGTGAATAATTTTATTGCGTCAGCAAAGGGTTGTAGTAATCCATAAGGGCCAACAATATTTGGCCCTTTGCATAATTGTATATAGCCTAATAATTTTCATTCAATAAGCGTGAGAAATGCCATAGCAGCTAGTACAGATATAACAAGGAGTAGAAGGTTTGTTGTTGACATGGTGTTAAGAAGAGGAATTGAACCTCTGATTGTAAAGTTTTAAATTTTATGCAATTGCTGGGCTCTGCCATCTTAACAAACCCTGTTTCTGGGTTGAGTGGGTGTTATTTTGTTAGATTGAGATTAGGTCATCTATGGAATGAGGGCACTTTATGAAGTGGGCCTTATTTCTCTTGTCCTTTTGTACAGGAAGAAATATAGAATAGATAGAAACCGACCTGGGTTGCTTCGGTCTGAACTCAGATCACGTAGGACTTTAATCGTTGAACAAATGAACCCTTGATAGCTGCTGCACCATTAGGATGTCCTGATCCAACATCGAGGTCGTAAACCCTATTGTCGATATGGACTCTGGAATGGGATTGCGCTGTTATCCCTAGGGTAACTTGTTCCGTTGGTGAAGTTATTGGATCAGTTATAGGTGTTAGTCCATTTTGGCTTGTGTAGCCTTAGCATAGGTTGTTCGGAGGTTTAGTTATGCTCCAAGGTTACCGCTACCAAAATTTTTAATGCAGGTGTAGTGGTATAAGGGTCAGTAGATTTACGTAGTTTTAATTACATTAATAAATTAAAGCTCCATAGGGTCTTCTCATCTTATTGTTTCATGCCCGCCTCTTCACAGGCAGGTCAGTTTCACTGGTTGAAAGTAAGAGACAGTTGAACCCTCGTGGTGCCATTCATGCGAGTCCCCATTTAAGGAACAAGTGATTATGCTACCTTTGCACAGTCAGGGTACCACGGCCGTTAAACATGTGTCACTGGGCAGGCAGTGCCTCTAATACTGGTAATGCTAGAGGTGATGTTTTTGGTAAACAGGTGAGGTTGAGTTTGCTGAGTTCCTTTTACTTTTTTTTAACTTTTCCTTAAAGCATGCCTGTGTTGGGTTAACAGTATGAGAAGTACTGGCTTGTTTGTATTTATTAGTACTGGGCTGTTAAGTATCGGTGAAGTTTTTCGGTCTGATTTAGGCTTATGCAGTGGAGAAAATGTTCATGTTACTTATATTTCTGATGGCTTCAATCTATTACTTGTTACCAATCTGTTCTGGTCTTGCAGGTTTTTACTGTTCAACCTAAGTAGGTTGTATGTATCTAGAAATTTGTCAGTTTCTACTAGGCTTTCCAATTTATTGGCATATGATAGCCAGTTATGATCCTTTGAATTTCTGAAGTATCAGTTGTAATGTCTTCTTTTTTTATCTGTTGATTTTATTAGTTTGAATCTTCTGTCTTTTTTCTTAGCCTGGTTAAAAGTTTGTCAATTTTGTTTAGCTTTCCAGAAAACCAACTTTTTGTTTAATCTTTTGTACTTTTTAAAAAAAATTTTATTTCTGCTGTGATCTTATTTTCTTATTTTGAGTTTAGTTTGTCCTTACTAGTTCTTTAAGATGTATTGTTTATTTGAAGTTTTTCTTCTGTTTGGATGGTAGGCACTTCTAGCTATAAATCTCTGCCTTTGTACTGCTTTCTGTGTAACGTAAGTTTTGCTGTATTGTGTTTTCATTTGTTTCATAAAATTTTTCAATTTCTGTCTTAGTATCTTCATTGACCCACTAGTCATTCATTCAGGAGCGTATTGTTTAACTTCCATGTGATTGTATGGTTTTCAAAATTACTCTTCTTACTGATACCTAGTTTCATTCCTTTGTAGTCAAAGAAGATGGCCATGGAGACTGCAGCGTGGTTGGAGTGGTAGGAGCCGGCCATCAGCGAAAGCTGCTCTGGGCCTGGCTGCTGAGTGCTAGAGCCTGCGGCCCAGTGGCTTCCTTTCATGGTGGTTGGTGGTGGCGGTGACAAAGAGACTGCAGCATGACCAGAGTGGTAGGGCAGGGGCTATCGGGGCTGCACTTTTCGCAGTGTGGGGTGGGTTGGGGACACTATCCAGGGTGTCATTGCTTGCATTAGGGGTACTAGTTGGTAGCACTGTACAGGGCTGCACTGCCTACGGTGCAGGGGGTGGGTTATGGGCACTTTCTGGGGCCGCAGTGCCCATGGAGGAGGACAGGTGAAGGCACTGTCGGTTATACACTACTGGTGGCGTTGGGGGGTGGAGGTGGGGTGCGCTATTGAGGGCAGGACTGGCTGAGAAGCGGGGGCAAGTTCAGTGCTATCAGGGGCTGCACTGCTGGCGGCAGTCTGCAGAGTTGGCAGCAACAGTGTGGCATCCAAGGAAGGAGCGGTTCTCCTCTCCCTGGACTCCACACTCCAGAGGGCCACCTGCTCTTGCTCATACTGGAGCACGGCAGGTGCACAGTGTTGCCGTGGGAATCCTGAGCGTGGGAGAGCCCCCACACCCACTGTGGCCCTGGGCACGTGCTCTCTGGGTCTGTGCCTTAGAAGGTGCCAGGCGCCCCGGGTATGGACTAGCAGACACCATGGGGGAAAGGGCCCTGTGCGCGGAGACATCCGGAACAGGAATTGGCACCTGGGTGTGGAGGGCTGGGCTGGGTCTGAATTTTTCTGCTGCTCCTGTTCCACAAGGAGTGCAGCCCCAGTGGGCCCAGTGGTTCCTGTGGAGTGGGGAGCTGGGCGCTGTGGTGTTTCCAGCACCCACTCCAGGACCCAGTTCCTGGCCAGCTTAGGCCAAAAGGAGAGGCTGAACTT
>NW_020261350.1:0-3512 GCF_003255815.1 Theropithecus gelada
GGGCACCATGATGGATGTTAGCCGCTGTGCTTCACTTTGGGGACATGTTTAAGTACAAAAGTAATTTTAAAATTTCACCATTATTTCAAGACAGCTGAGAGCCTATTAGCACAGAATCCCTGGTCTGAATGAAATCAAACGGTTCTTATTAATTATTCATGATGCCACGAATACGTAGCCTTATTTTTTATAATTGCCAGTCTGTATAATTAACCTTTCATTAGGTTAAAGTACTTAACAGTAAGTAGAGCTGTAATTTCAACTGTTTATAAAGCATATGGAAGAATGTTTAAATGTTTAATTAGAACCACTTTTTTTAGTTTCATAGAGAATTTTTTTCCTTGTCAACGAGGGTCTTTAATTATTTAAGCCAAAAGAGAAAAACAGACCAGAAAAGAAAAACAACTAGTAAAGCTCGGAACTGCGAAGGTGGCATCATTCCGTTAGTCTCAGGTTTTGCTTCCTGGGTTTGTGACGTGGTCAGAATCCTTGTCTTTGATTTCCTAACACAAGTTGTTAAAGTTGGAAGTGAGTGTGAAATTGAGTCAGTATAGCTTTATTCTTTCACGGATGAGAAGTGAATTATCTTCAGCAAGGTGGGTGTAGGCGTGGTCCCCGGGGGTCACTGTGGTGAACAGGCCGCCCTTGTGGGGAGCCAAGTTCGTCATCACTGGGACAGAGCCCAGGACACTTCCCCGGCTGGCCAGCCTCTTCCTAGAACCCCACACATTGCAAAGGATGGAGTCCAGATCTATACCATAAAGAAACGAGGGTGGTTACAGAAAGCACCACGATCTCAGCTGAGTGGCTCTGAGCACCCCAACGTTGGGGCACCTCAGCATCCTGTGTGGCTCAGGCTGTGCCCAGCAGGGAGGCTGGCCCAATCAAGCTGCGGTCTCCACCCTGAGAGTGAGGGCTCCTTCCCCCAGCGCGGGTTAAAGCACCGTGTGTCCACCTGTGCAGTGGCTGGTCCCAGTGGCCCTGGAGGGCTGAAACCCTGGGTCCCGCCACTGGTCCGGGGCATCCGTTTCCCCTTCCTGCAGTTCCTGTGTCTGTGTGTCCAGGGGGCTCCGATCCCTGTCTTAGGACCCCGGCTGAGGGGTCAAGTTCACCCGCTTTGGAGCTGGCCCGGATCTTGGTTCTGTGGATTCTCGCTGTGTGGCTCTGGGGCAGTTCTGTCCTCAGGAGATGGATCCTCACAGCCGCCTCTTGGGGCCATGAGGAGAATTAATAGGATGACCCCCGGTAGCTGCTCAAAGCCCTGTGCGGGGCCAGCCCTGTGTCTCCACCAGTTCCTTCGCTCTGTGCTCCCCCCCACTGTCACATCGCCAGCCTTTATTTCCTTTTCCTTGGACCCAGGCAGCGAATGCTCCGCTGGTCGTGGCAGCCCCTTCTCTAGTCTGTCCTCAAATCACTTCGTGACGGACAGCCGTGACTAGCCATCGGCGTGACCAAAACCCCACAAAATAGAACCCAACTTTCCTATTAAGCTGTACAGAGCTGTCCCAGCCCCACTTCCCACAAGCTGGCCTCATTCACCATGGGATCCGTGGTTCTCACCTGGGGCTGGGGGTGCCCCTGGCACCTGGTGGGAGTGTCAGGGATTTCCCTCCAGGCCCAGTACAGTCCCCCAGCCAGTGGCTGGCAGACAGCAGCACCCAACCTGATGTCCCTGTGGCTTCTGGTTCCCCGAGGCTGGCTGTGCTTTGCTGCCTCTACATGCTCTCAGATGGGTGCCCTCTCTCCACCTTCACTGGTTAGCAGTGTTCCATCCATTAGAGCTCAAAGCACTGCCTCCTGGCAATGCAGCCCCTTCTCCTGGCCTGCCGTCTGCCTGTGCCCCGCGGTCTGTACCGTGTCCTCACGGACCCATCAGAGCGAGGCTCCCAGGGATGGAGAGTTTCCTGCTTGTGTCTCTGTCCCGCCTTCTCTGGACCTGGCACCGTGCCCTTTGCTGACAGAGGTCTTGGGTTGATTGTCAGCGAAGCAGACAATCTCTATGGCTCTAAATGGCTGTGAACATGCTGGATTGGGTTATTTTAAAAATAATTGTATATGTAAACATTTGAGTGTGACACAGGTGGATTTTTGGGCTAATGGTCTTGTTCTTCAGGGAGTAACCACAGGCCCATCCACAAGGACCATTTCCAGCTGATTTATGGAACGCTGTTCTACCTGGTTAATTTTCAACGTTATCTCAGCCTGAGAGGTAGGTCAGCATGTGACGAAGATCATTGGTTTGAATCCTAATCTGCTCCTTAGGAGCTGCACCTTCCGTGCCTTCGTTTCTTCCTTGGTTAGGTAGGGAAGGTATGAGCTACCTCAGAGTTGTGAGTGAGGCCTGCATCGAGTGACCGCATTAAAGTGACAAGGACTGCACCCGGAGTGTTGATATTTAAAGACCTTTAAACATCGCGATGCTGCAATTTGGTACCCAGCTAAAACAGCAAAGTTATTTCAGATGCAGACACAGACCCTCGGTGAGGTGGGGGGCTGATGGTAGGAGGTGGACCACCGACCCTGTAACAAGGGCGTGGTCTGTTCGAGGCTGAACGAAGTGCACATCATTGCATGTACCACGGAGGCCCCTCTCGTGAAGTCCTGGAAGGGTCCATGTGGCTGAGCCGTGTGGTCTGTCCATGACGTCTGGCAGGAGCAGAGCTTTCAGGTGCAGCCTTGCTCTTGTGCGCACAGCCCTCAACGGTCTCAAAAGTCTGAGGCTTAAAGCAGGCTTGGGGTTTCCTTACACCTCCTGGACATCTAATTTGCCTGGCAAACATGTTTTTCTTGGGTGTAAAGGTGAAGGAGTGGGTGATTCTGGTGAAAGTGTACTAATTACTGCACTTCTGGGTCAGTGGCGCTTGGTTGAAGACACTATCTGCCCTGGATGAACATCTCTGGGGTGGTGAGAATCGGTGGCTGGATGTCGCGGGGTTGCCAAGAAGATGCCAATTTTTTCCTTTTTCCTGAGTAACAACACCCTACTTTGTTTAGGGAAGCAGCACACCCAGCTGAAAATCCAATTCTCTTGTACGGCGGAGTGGCTGCTGACACAGGTCCAGATGCTGGGATGCTGATGGGGGGTCCTGGAGTGGGAGGTGTCAGGAGGCTTTCCCGACCCACAGCAGCCCTGGGCCCTTGTCCGGCCTTCTTGCCCGGGGCATGACACCTGGAGGGAAAGCAGCTTCGGGGGCCCGAGGGCCAGAAGGCAGAGTCCTGGCATGTGAGGCAGACCTGGGCCAGGCTCCTCGGAGGATGTCACAGACCTGCTGCCCATGCAGGGACCACCCACCTCTGAGCCCCACGCAGATTTTCCTCCGTAGCCGAGTGAAATCCTGGTACGGTGAGTGAGGCAGTCAGAGGCACCTTTTGTGGAAGGAGGACAAAGCTGGAGAGAAAGAGGTTTTCCTAGAGGCACAAGGCGCTGATTCTGCGTTAGGGATAATTCCTAGGAGTGTGGTTGCTGGTGGGTGGAAAACTGTAGCCAGAGAATAAGTGGGAGTGGCACTTGC
>NW_020261351.1:0-3511 GCF_003255815.1 Theropithecus gelada
AAAAAAGACATAGGTTTATTAAGGGGACTTTCACACAGGTGCAGTGGCTGTGGCTGGACATGAGAACCACTACATTTGTAAAAAGCATGCAGCTTCCATAACATTTTCACCTAGCATCCTTGACCTGTTACTGGTGGAAGGTATCCGAGTTCCCAGTGGTGAATCCATACACAACTGAAACAACCTCAATTCTTGCCTCCTCAGAAGAAAGAATTTGACTGAGGGTCATAAGGTAGAAACCAGATAGAGGCAAGTTGCAGACCAGGAGTAAAATTTTATTAAAAAGCAGGCCAGGAATGGGTGTGGTGGCTCATGCCTGTAATCCCAGTACTTTGGGAGGCTGAGTCGGGTGGATCACCTGAGATCAGGAGTTCAAGACCAGCCTGGCCAACATGGTGAAACCATGTCTCTACTAAAAATACAAAAATTAGCTAGGCGTGATGGTGAGTGCCTGTAATCCCAGCTACTTGGGAGGCTGAGGCAGGAGAATCTCTTCAACCTGGGAGGTGGAGGTTGCAGTGAGCTGAGATTGAGCCACTGCACTCCAGCCTGGGCTATAGAGTGAGATAGTATTTTTTAAAATGGTTATTAAAAACTTTAGAACAGGAAGTAAAGGAAAGAAGGAAAGTACAACTTGGAAGAGGGCCAAGCGGTCGACCTGAGAAACCAAGTGCCCAGCTTGACCTCTTGACTCAGAGTTTCACAGGTTGGCATCCTTCCAGGATCTTGCCACTCCTGACTCCTTAGCTTGGGGCTCTGAACGGACTTTCTTCTTTGACCGTAAAGTCATTCTGAGGGTACACATCAATTATGGCTGTCGGGTGCCTCTGCCATACAGAGGGGTCCCTCTGGCCCTAGGAACCTGGACTGGACACAATTGTTTGTACGATTACTCCCCCACCCCTTTTCTCATGCTCGCAAATCCAACTTCTGAGAATGGACCTTATTACTGGAAATGGAGTCCCCAGCATAGTGAAAATAAATACATTCTAGAAACTGACAAAGCCTAAAGGCTTTTTCCCAAATGTTTATGCTTTTTTTCTTATTTTCTTTCTTTAAAATTTTACTTGTATATTCCTTTAGTGAAATGCTTACATGCTTAAATTAGGATATAGTTCACTGTTTATGAGGCAGCTGTAGGCCACATTTAACAAAAGTAAGAACAACTAGGATGCAAAAGTTTATACAGTATGTAAAAATCAGTAATTCAGGATGGGCTTAGTGGCTCACACCTGTAATCCCAGCACTTTGGGAGGTGAAGACAGGAGGATGACTTGAGCCCAGGAGTTGTGACCAGCCTGAACAATATAATGAGACCACTGTCTCTACAAGAAATACAAAAAAAAAAAAAAAAAAAAATTACCCCGGTGGTCTGGCACACACCTATAATCCCAGGTACATGAGAGGCTGAGGCAGGAGCATTGATGAAGCCCAGGAAGCAGAGGTTGCAGTGAGCCAAGATTGTGCCACTGCACTCCAGCCCAGGTGACAGAGCGAGACCCCATCTCAAACAAAATAAAAAGAAAAGAAAAGAAAAGAAAAAAATAAGACTAAAGGGTACCAGAGAAGATGCCTTCTTTTTTTTTTTTTTTTGTCACCTGGGCTGGAGTGCAATGGCCCAATCTCGGCTCACTGCAACCTCCACCTCCCTGGTTCAAGTGATTTTCCTGCCTCAGCCTCCTGAGTAGCTGGGATTACAGGTGCTCACCACCACACCCAGCTAATTTTTCTATTTTTAACAAAGACAGGGTTTCACTATGTTAACCAGGCTGGCCTTGAACTCCTGACCTCAGGTGATCCGCGCGCGTCGGACTCCCAAAGTCCTGGGATTACAGGCATGAGCCACCACGCCTGGCCAATTCAACTATTTCTTCAGTTTACGATTGGTAAGAAAGCAAAGCTTTATCTAAAACCTTGAGGTCAGCAAAAGGGGTGTTAAGTTTTTGCCTGAGTGTGATTCCCTCCAGGCCCCTCAGGAAGAAATTTGGAACAAAGAACGCCAGTGAGAGTTCAGTCCTCGGTTCACCCTTATCTGAGGTCGAAGGGAAAGCTGTCACCATTTATCATCCGGTGGAGACCTGCGCTTCCAAAAACAACTTAGGGACATTTGTCAAGATGTTATCTTTACTTTCTATAGGGGATCAAATATCTTGTGACTTGGGTGGCTATTGTTCTAAGCTATTATTACCTTTTCCTTTTCCTTTTCCTTTTTTTTTTTTTTTTTTTTTTTTGAGACGGAGTCTCGCTCTGTCTCCCAGGCTGGAGAGCAATGGCCCAATCTAAGCCCACTGCACCGTCCACCTCCAGTGTTCAAGCAATCCTCCTGCCTCAGCCTCCTCAGTAGCTGGGATAACAGGCATCCGTTATCACATCCAGCTAATTTTTGTATTTTCAGTAGACATGTGGTTTCACCATGTTAGCCAGACTGATCTGGAATTCCTGACCTCAGTTGATCTATCTGTCTTGACCTCCCAAAGTGCTGGGATTACAGGTGTGAGCCACTGCACCCCCCAGCCAATTACTATCTTCTTATCAAGTTGGTAATTTACTTCTCAAGAATAGCTAGGTACCCGGAATTTCCCTTGAAGGCTAATGTGGTTCGGGTACGTGCCCTCCAGATCTCATGATGAGATGTGATTTCCAGCCAGGCACAGTGGCTCACACCTGTAACCCTACCTCCTCCATCTCCTCCACCTCCTCCTTCAACTCCTCCTCCTCCTCCAACTCCTCCTCCTCCTCCAACTCCTCCTCCTCCTCTGTTTCTTTATCCTCGTCTTCCCCCCCTTCATTTCTTTTTCCTCCTCCTCCTCCATTTCTTTTTCCTCCTCCTTTTCTTTTTCTTCCTCCATTTCTTTTTCCTCTTCCTCCTTCTCCTCCTCCTCCTCCTTCATTTCTTTCTCCTCCTCCTTTTCCTCCTCCTCCTCCTCCTCCTCCTCCTCACAGGCACCAGCCACCACGACTGACCTGGCTGTTTCCTTTTCCTCCTCTCCTCCTTCTGCTCCTCCTCTGCCTCCCAAATTGCTGGGCTTACAGGCCTGAGCCACCACACCTAACTATTTCTTCTTCTTTTTCTTCCTCTTCCTCCTCCTCCTTCTTCACTTCAGTTTATTTTATTTTATTTATTTATTTATTTTTTTGATGTGGAGTCTCGCTCTGTTGCCCAGGCTGGAGTACAGCGGTGCGATCTCGGCTCACTGCAACCTCCACCTCCTGGGTTCAAGCCTCCCAAGTGTCTGCAATTACCAGCGTCCACCACCATGCCCATTCAATTTTTGTACTTTTAGTAGAGATGGGGTTTCACCATGTTGGCTAGGCTGGTCTCAAACTCCTGACCTCGTGATCTGTCCACCTCCACCTCCCATAGTGCTGGGATTACAGGCATGAGTCACTGCACCCAGTCCCACTGGTTTTGTTTTTGTTTTCGTTTTTTCCATGAAATGGAGTTTCACTCTTGTTACCCAGGCTGGAGTGCAATGGCATGATCTTCCCTCACTGCAACCTCCACCTCCCG